>NW_007248722.1:69786-73603 GCF_000164805.1 Carlito syrichta | reverse complement strand
CACCCCCCGACCCAGGAGCTGCTTGGACGCACGTCCCTGACCCCAGCAGCCTGTCCCTGGGACCTGCACGTTCAGGGCGCTCAGAGTAAACAAGAACCTTCACAGGCTCGCTGGGACGGTGGGAGCTGGGAGACCTTCCCCACACGTAAGGGGTGAGCTTGAGATGGAAACCCACAGGAGCCAGGCACCTCCAGGGAGACCTGTCCATCCAGGAGTGAGAGGGCCTCCCAGACGTTCCTAGAGACGCCCAACTCCAATGAGACGTTTCCCTCCCAGGCGGTTCCCAGTTCTTCGATGCACCCATCCAAGAATGGCACGCAAGTGGGAGGCCCACGGGCGGGGACCGAGAGAGGGACCCTGAGGTCGGCTGTCAGGAAAGGACGCCGAGGCCCCAGGCAGGCCAGGACCTGCCAAGCAGCCGGTAAGGGGATGGTGGCCTGGTGGGGTCTCGGGACCTCCCGGCCTCTGGGAACCCACTCAGCGCCTGCCCTGCATCCTCCTGCCCAGGGCTCAGAACAGGACTGCGTGAGGCAAGGCCCTGGGTGCTCCGGCCCAGGTCGCTGAGGACATGCGCAGTGCGTGGGTGCACATGGTGGGCAGGCGCATGCAGCGAGTGGGCGGCCATGGTGAGTGCACAAGTATACAGGGTGAGGACATGCAGTGGGTGGGAACATGTAGCGTTAGCGTATACATAGGTTGTGGGTACACACAGCAGGTGGGCACACGCGTGGGTGGTGCCTGCATTGGGTGGGGACCCGTGTGTGGCCTCGAGGGAGGCTTGCCCACACACAGGGACTGTGGCTCCCGTGTCCTGCCACCTCTCCCAGGCCACCTGCTCCCGCTGTCAACCCACCTTTTGCCGGCAGGCGGCAGCTGGGGAGGGGACAGCCGGGCTCCCGGGTGGCGCAGAGGCCACACAGGCTCGGCCTCTCACTGGGAGGCCTGTGGCCCCCCAGGCACTCCAGGACTGTTTTTCCCCAGCCCGGCCTCAGGGGTGGTCACAGGCTCCCGGGGCCCCTGTGGCATCTGTGCCGCAGGGAAGAGGAAGGAACTGGTGACCCGGCACCAGCCACGTGGCCCCAGCCGGCGTGAGAGGAAGGGGCGCGGGTTCCCCCCACACGTCGCCAGGAGCCTCGGGGACCTCGCCTCGCTGTCCCGTGCGCTGCCCACCTGGAGGAGGGGGCTGGGCCCCTGCAGGGCTCAGAGCCCGGTGGAAGAGTGGGAGAGGAGGGCGGAGGGAAGAAGAAGGGGAGGAAGAGGAGGAGGAGAGGGGAGGAGGGCGGTCTTGGGCAGCCAGCTCCCAGGGCAGATGCCTCGCCTTGGCGTTCGGCCCCTCCGCGCTCACACCCCCAGGCCGCTCAGAGCAGGGTGAGAGGAAAGGCTCAGGGCGCAGAGCGTCTGGAGCCCCCGCTTCTTCACCGGCAAGGGGAGGGAGCTGTGGTGCCGACTCATGGCGTGTGTGAGGGTAGGTGTTGACCCGCAAGAAATGCTTAGAAGACGCCACTCATCAGTAAATGTTAGAGTCCACTTCTTTTTTTTTGAGTTGGAGTCTCCCTCTGTCGCCCAGGCTGGAGGGCAGGGGCACGCTCCCGGCCACCGCAGCCTCCACCTGCAGGGCTCCCGCCTCAGCCTTCCCGCCTCAGCCTTCCAAGTAGCTGGGACTATAGGTGCGTGCCACTACACCCAGATGATCTTTTTTTTATTTATTGTAGAGACACAGTCTCGCCAAGTTGCCCAGGCTGGTCTCAAACCCTGGGGCCGAGGCAATCCTCTCGCCTCAGCCTCCCAAAGTACTGGGAGCCACCACGCCCAGTGGGTTCACTTTCTCAAGGCAGTGCCATCTTTCACAGCGGGCCCCAGATCCGAGGGCTTCGGCCCCAAGCGGATGAGGAGCCAACGTACGACTCTGAATTCACAGGAGGCTGCTTCCAGCCACCGCCTGTGTGCCCGGCAGGGGCCCAGGAACCGGGATGTGTAACATCTCATCCATGTCGTCCAGGCCAAGCCCAGGTGGCCAAGGACCCACGTGTGTCGGGGCGGCCCACAATCTCCTGGAAGGGCCCCCTCGGGTGACCCGACGACCCTGCCCAGCTCCTGCCCCACCAGGCTTGGGGCGGGTCCTGCTCTCAGGGCTGGGCCACCCACTTGTCTGTAAACTCTGGAGTTTTAGGGAACCCACATCCCGTCTCCCCTGCAGCTTTGCTTGAAAACCTGAGACCAAACTCTTCGCACACCTACTGAGGCTGTCGCTTACACTCCAGCCTGAAGGGGGCCTGGAAGACGCAGCCTCCTCCCGCTGGCAGAGACAGAGCTCGCTGGAGCTTGCCCGGGTAGGGGAGGGATCGGGGCTGACTGCAAGTGGATGAGAGGGCACTCGGAGGCGCTGGGCTGGCCCAAGCTGGTCTGTGTGACTGCTGCACAGCTCTGTGGGGAAAAGGCTCGGGGTCCCCGAATTTTGCTGGGTTCAGATTTCAGGTCTGCCACAAACACTGTTTCGACATGAGTGTCTCGGTGGCCATGTGCACGCTGCCCCGGACACACTACACAGAAGACACCCCTGCCATGGATGGAAGCCCAAGTGTAACTGGGCTTCCCGTGTTTTCTGAGCAACCTCCCAACAGGTGGCTGAATTGTGCCCCGGTAGCGGTGAACTTGGTGGTGCACAGAGCTGTCACATGCAGCACAATGCCAAGACCAGTCCTCCTGCTTAAACAGATACAGCCCTCCCCACCAGCACCCTTCACTTCCTCCCCTGCCACCCCTGGAAAACCCAGTGACAGGCACCGCCCACCTGTCCAGGAATCCTTCACAGGGGGCCAGGCCTCAAAGGCAGAAGCGCAGCAGGGCAGACTGGGGAGCGGGGGGGGGGTCTGTGGAGACCCCCCTGGGTGACCTGGATCACCGCCTGCCACAGCCCCTGGCGTTTCTTCCAGTGTGGCAGGCGACAGGTGCACTGGGCCAACCCGGGAGGCCGGTGGGCCCCTGGCATCTGCACAGCACGGCGGGTCAGGCCAGGCGTGGGACCAACCCCAAGACCCCTGCCCTCAGCTCTCAGTGCAAGTCCTGTCCATCTCACCGGCTACCGCACGTCTGCCGGGGACTTGGATTGACCAGATGCACACAGAGATGCAAAGCAGATCAGCCGTGAGCGACCCCATCATGCTGCCTGGATAAAACGCCCACAACGAGGTTATGGAAGAGCAATACCGAGGCTGTCACTGGGGGAAGGGAGGGACTCCAGCCAACTCAGAATCACAGAAAATTCCAGAGAAGCAGGCGGCACGTCTCAGTGGGACCAGGACATCCGGACGGGTTTTTGCAGAACTGCCAGGAAGCAACTTGCCCAGGCGCACAGTCCACCTGCACTCGGTGGTATTTTTCACCCAAGGATTAAGTTCCTTCAATAAGCACCTCCTCTTGTGGACCCCCATGGGCGTGAAATCGGAGGTATTTCTGAAGGGACGTTTTTTGGTTTTCGAGTCGGGGTCTGACTCTGTTCCCAGGCTGGAGGACCGTGGCACCATCACAGCTCACCAGAGCTTCGAGCTCCTGGACCCAGGCGATCCTCCAGCCTCAGCCTCCTGAGGAGCTGGGACTACAGGTGCCTGCCACCACACCCAGCTAATTTTTGAAGGGCAGCTTTTTAAATGTCAGGTGACTCTGGCTGGGCTTGGCGGCTCAGCCTATAATCGTAACACTTTGGGAGGCTGAGGGAGAGGATTGCCTGAGCCCAGGGACAACTTTGTGAGATCTCGTGTCTACAATAAATCAAAAAATTAGCCGGGTGTGGTAGCATGCGCCTGTAGTTCCAGCTACT
>NW_007248722.1:67130-69271 GCF_000164805.1 Carlito syrichta | reverse complement strand
CTCAGGCAATCCACTCACCTCAGCCTCCCAAGGCGTGGGATTACAGGCTGAGCCACCGAGCCCGGCTGTATATTTCACTTTTAAGACATCATCTCTAGTGGGGAAAAGCCACGGATGCTAAAACGTATCTGAAATATGTGGTATAGAAGTAGCCTAGCAAGAAGGGTCTGGGGTAAAACCTCCCCATTCCTTCTTCAGAAGGACGGACACTGACATATGCAAATAAATGAGCCATACGTTTATAAATAGAGGCACACGTGCATGTAGCTATGCGTATCTATGCATCCATAAGTAGATGGGACGTGATGTTCTATATTTTCTGCTGGGTGCTTTTTTGGCACCTCTTGTCCATCATAAATATATTTCCACTGAAATATGTAAAGAAACTACCTCTCAAAAATAAAAGGTTGGCTGGGCTTGGTGGCTTAGCCTGTCATCCCGCGCCTGTCATCCCGCGCCTTTGGGAGGCTGAGGTGACTGGATTGCCTGAGCCCGCGGGTTCGAGACCCACCTGGGCAGGTGAGACCTCATCTCTACAATAAAATCAAAAAAATTAGCCGGATGTGGTAGCACGTGCCTGTAATTCCGGCTACTTGGAAGGCTGAGGCGGCAGGATCGCCGGAGCCCAGCAGGTGAGGATGCAGTGGCCGGGAAAAACCACTGCACTCCAGTCTGGGTGACAGAGTGAGACTCCAACTCAAAATAAACAAACAAACAAGCAAACAAACAAACAAATAAATAAATAAAAATAAAAGGTTGGGCACAGTGGCTCACACCTATAATCTCAGTCCTTTGCCCAGCGGGTTTGAGCAACTTGGCAAGACCTCGTCTCTACAAAAAATCAAAAAATCAGCCGGGCATGGTAGCGCATGCCTATAGTTCCAGCTACTTGGCAGGCTGAAGTGGAAGGATGGCCTGAGCCCAGCTGGTTGAGGCTGCAGTGACTGTGAGCGTGCCCCTTGCACTCCAGCCTGGGCGACCGAGTGAGAGACTCCAACTAAAAAAAAAATGTAAAAATTTAAAAAATATAGAAATGAGGTGTCGCCATGCCATGTTGCCCAGACTGGTCTCACACTCTTGACCTCCAGCAACCTTCCTGTCTCGGCCTCCCAAAGTGCTGGGATTACAGGCCTGAGTCACTGCACCCACCCATTACCTCACCAGGGAAAAAAAAGGCTCCAAAATATCTCATCTTGTAGGGTTTTGTTTTTTTTTTTCCCTTCAGGGTAATAAAAATGTTCCCAGTCAGGTGCGGTGGGCTCACACCTGTCATCCCAGTACTTTGGGAAGGGGAGGTAAGAGGATTGCCTGAGCCCACGGGTTCAGAACAGCCTGGGCAACTTGGCGAGACCTCGTTGCTACAATAAATTTAAAAAATTAGCTGGGTGTGGTGGCGCATGCCTGTAGTTCCAGCCACTTGGAAGGCTGAGGCAGAAGGATTGACTGAGCCCAGCAGGTCGAGGCTGTGGTGGCTGTGAGCATGCCATGCACTCCAGCCTGGTGGCAGAGTGAGACTCTGACTCAAAAAAAAAAATGTTCCCAACCAGGCACGGTGGCTCATGCCTGTAATCCCAATGGGTGTGGTCTCTACGTCTTGATGTAGTTCTTTACTTCTTATATTGTCCCTTGCATATTTCAAAGGAAATGCAATCATAATGTTCGAAAGGTGCAAAAAAAGCACATTGCAGAAAATATAGACCATCTTGTTCCATTTACACACAAAAGGACAAATAAGCCGGGCTCGGTGGCTCAGCCTGTCATCCCACGCCTTTGGGAAGCTGAGGTGAGTGGATTGCCCGAGCCCGCGGGTTCGAGACCCGCCTGGGCAGCTTGGCGAGACCTCATCTCTACAATAAATCAAAAATCAGCCGGGCGTGGTAGCGCGCACCTGCGGTTCCGGCTACTTGGAAGGCTGAGGCGGAAGAATTGCCGGAGCCCAGCGGGTCGAGGCTGCAGTGGCTGGGAGCGGCCACTGCACTCCAGTCTGGGCGACAGAGTGAGACTCCAACTTAAAAAAATAAAATAAAATGAGACAGATACACATATCTACATATGTTTGCTTATATTTTTCTTTTCTTTTTTTTTTTTTGAGTTGGAGTCTCACTCTGTCGCCCAGACTGGAGTGCAGTGGCCACTCCCGG
>NW_007248722.1:56942-67110 GCF_000164805.1 Carlito syrichta | reverse complement strand
ATCACAGAAACAAAGAACAGAGGTCCATATGATCTCACTCATGAGCTGAACTTGTGCAGTTATACTGCTGTAAGAAAGTGAGTGGCAGTAGCGGAAAACTCAATAGGAGGGGTGAGACTGGAGTGCAGTGGCCACTCCCGGCCACCACAGCCTCAACCTGCTGGGCTCCGGCGATCCACCTCAGCTTTCTGAGTAGCCAGAATTGCAGGCATGCACTACCACGCCCGGCTGATTTTTTGATTTATTGCAGAGATGAGGTCTCGCCAAGTTGCCGGGCGGGTCTCGAACCTGCGGGTTCAGGCAATCCGCTCACCTCGACCTCCCAAAACGCTGGGATTACAGGCTGAGCCACCGAGCCCGGCCTATTTTTCATTTTTTGAGTCAGGGTCTCACTCTGTCATCCAGGCTGGAGTGCAGGGGCACAATCATGGCTCACTACAGCCTCGACCTCCTGGGTTCAGCGATCCTCCCAACTCAGCCTCACGAGTAGCTGGGAATACAGGCATGCGCCATCACACCTGGGTAATTTATGTTTTGTTTTGTTTTTTGTAGAGACGAGGTCTCACTATGTTGCCCTGGCTCGTCTTGAACTCCTGACCTCCAAAGATCCTGCCACCTCGGCCTCCCAAAGCGCTGGTGTGAGCCACGTGCCCAGCCTTTCCTGGGAGTCTTGACATTCCCCAACGTGTGTGCCAGGTGAAGAGGCTACTCAAACCCTGACACAAGATGTGAAGAGTGAAACAGTGACTGCAGCTTCTATGGACACGGGCGAGTTTTCCGCCACATAAGGGAGGAACGAGTGCTTGTCTGTCTCCACGCACTGAGCTTCCCTCCGCCAGGTCCAGTGAGGATGGTGAACACCATAGGGCTTGCGCTGGCGGGGTGGGAATTTGGGACCATCCATGCCGTGTGCAGGACCGGGTGCCAAGGGCACGCTTGCCCGGTCTCACACTTGAGCTTCAAGGCACTAGTTCTTGGCCAGGCACAGTGGCTCATACTTGTAATCCCAGCATTTTGGGAGGCCAAGGTGGGAGGATGGCTTGAGCCCAGGAGTTCAAAACCAGCCTGGGCAACATAGTGAGACCTCGCCTCTACAAAAGATAAAAAAGTTATCCGGGCGTGGTGGTGCCCATCTGTAGTTCCAGTTACTCAGGAGGCTGAGGCGGGAGGATCGCCTGAGCCCAGGAGTTGGAGGCCGCAGTGAGCTATCACGGCGCCACTGCACTCCAGCCTGGGCGGCAGAGTGAGACCCCGACTCAGAGAAAGAACCCAAGTTCTCAAAGTCATGGCCAAGTATAGCCTCCACGGGGATAACGCAAGGAAGAGCAAGGGCTTCCTGTTCAGAAATAGTAACGTGCACAGCTGAGCTCCTCCTGTGCACAGCAGACAACAGGCAGAGGCAGCCAGAGTCCGTGGACAGAGGAGGGCTGCTCCCCATCTTCCCATCCCCCATCCAGAGTCCCCTCCTCCCCCATGTCTCCTGCATCCCCCCTTTCTCCCCATCAGCAGGAGACGGAGTGCAGCTCCCATGTGGGACCGAGGGTCGATGTCGATGGCCGGGTCCTTGTGCTCAAGTGTGGAAAGAATTCACCAACAGACACACAAAGACGAGTCGCTTGATTGGCAAAGAGGAGTCCACGCCCAAGGGGAGAGGGCAGAAGCGGCCTCTGCACCCGCAGCTTCTGCCCCTCCTGTTGAGCCACAGCTTCTGCCCCAGGGGCACTGAGGGTTGAGTCCCGGGGGGCCTTTACCCAGAAATGGGTGGTCTTGGGGCTGGCTTACCATGACTCCTCCCGCATGTTGGGCGGTGCGAGTTTCCGGCCTTGCAGGGCCACACCCACACCGGAGCTGTCATGGACGGGGGAGTGGGAGGCTCCCCTAGGCCACTGTATGCTAATGGTATTATAGTGAAGGCAAAAGTAGGTCATGGTCAACGCTGGCTACTGATGTGCACGCTCCAGGGTCTCTTAGCCAGTTCCTGCCTGGGTGGTCAGCTCCCACCATCCTGGAGAGACGAACGGGTCACTGTGCTGCCGGTGTGTCTGGGGGAGTGTAGCAGTTAGGTGGATGTGAGGCTTCCTACTAGGCTGCCTTGCTCACATATGTAGTTTTGCACCTGCTGCTGCAGACATCCAAAGGTCTGAAACTTTCCTACAGCCCTCAAGTTCCTAGTCTCACCTGCCGACTCTATCAGTCCACTCTCAAGAAGTCTGGTCCCTAATATCTTTTCGGGGAGTCACGGGATGGAGGTCAGTTCTCTTGTAGCTGCTTCATGCTGAGAGTGGGCACTGGCCCTGCCCGTCAGGTCCAAACCTTCTTGCTGTTCTAGATTAGGGCTACAGGCACAGAGTTCCACAGCTGTTTGGTCGGATCTGCAGGTGTGGAATCTGATGGCCGTTTGATCAAGTGGGCAGGTGAGGGCTGACTTTTCTGAAAGGACAGGGTGAAATCCCTGTTGCGACATCATTTGGAGATGGGATTCCAGGAGTCTAGAAGATAAAAGTTAAAGAGGTGAGGTCTGAAAACTACAAGCAACTACTAGAGGTCCTAGCAGAGCAAGGAACCAAGAGACGAAAGCCCCGTGTTTTCAGGTGATGCCCAGAGTTCTGTGGAATTGGCTCCTTCATTGTATTCGTGTAACCAAGAGGCTTGACTCTACACCTTTTGTAGGCCTGTCTCTACTTCTCCTGTAACATTTATCCCAAAGGCACATGTGGCATCAATAACTGCACAAACCCTCCTCTAAATCCAAAATATGATCTAAAGCCAGTTTATTTTCACATGACTGCACTAGCTAATGAATTTAGACAAACTGCAAGCTTATCAATTGTTGTTCCATGTTCATAGACAACTGTTTCTAAAGTTTTAGTAGGGCATGTAGAGTATGCTTATGGAGGCCACATTCTATCCATGGGGCCACCATTTCGATAGCAGCTAGAGTTCCGAGGAAGATGGGACTGGCTCAACTATTTTTTTTTTTTTTTTGAGTTGGAGTCTCACTCTGTCACCCAGGCCACCACAGCCTCGACCTGCTGGGCTCCAGCGATCCTTCTGCCTCAGCCTTCCAAGTAACTGGAACTACAGGTGCATGCCACCATGCCCGGCTAATTTTTGATTTATTGTAGAAACGAAGCCTCGGCAAGTTGGCCGGGTGGGTCTTGAACCCACGGGCTCAGGTAATCCTTTTGCCTCAGCCCCCCAAAGTGCTGGGATGACAGGCTGAGCCACCAAGTCCGGCCTGGCTCGACTGTTAATGATGTGAATGTTGAGTTAAAAACATAACTAAATAATCTCCTTTGGCAAATTTGATTATTTATAGACTTTCTTTATATATTCCTTTTTACAGACCTTACACACACCACTTATGACTTACTTGTACCATTTACAACATGCTTGAACTTTTCGGTTGTGTCCCACCGTTCCCTCTTTCTTAAATGTTCAGTTCTTTTATTTTGGGACAAAAATTCACTCTACAAGATTCTTTCCTATACGAAATTATTCTCTTTTCTATATATCCTTCCCTACCAAAAAATACATCTTCATGTTTGGAACTTTCTTGACATCCTTTTTCCTTTTAGTGGTGCTCTTTTTCTTTTTCTTTTTCTTTTTAGTTGGAGTGCCACTTTGTCACCCAGACTGAAGTGCAGTGGCACACTTACAGCCATTGCAGCCGCGACCGGCTGGGCTCAGGTGATCCTTCTGCCTCAGTCTTCCAAGTAGCTGGAACCACAGGCGTGCACCCCCGCACCTGACTAAATTTTATTGATTTATTGTCTCTACGAGGTCTCGCCAAGTTGTCCAGACTAGGCTTGAACCCTTGGGCTCAGGCAATCCTCTCACCTCTGCCTCCCGAAGTGCTGAGATGGCAGGTGGGAGCCACCACACCCAGCTCTTTTACCTTCTTTTTATAGATAACCCTTTTAAATTCATAATTTGAATTAACCTTGAAATAGTCTAACAGAATTTCAGAATTTTGTTTGTGAAGTGTAAAGCCATAAGTGTTTGCACCTAAGGAACTTTTGTTGAATTGGATAAACTTACTTCCAGAGGAATGTTAGGGGGTCCCCAGGGTGTTTGGGTAAGGTTAAGGGTAGAGATGGGAATTTTGGAAGAATATGCAGTTAGTAACTCGTTAGTGGTTTGGGATGGCTGAAATTGCTAACCACAGAAAGCAAAGAAATGTTGGCTTTATTTTTGACAATAAAGCAATTACTGATACGCATCCTTGGAGGGTTGCAAGTAAGCTTCAATCATACCCAAATAAAAAGCACAAGCATGTATAATAGCCCAAGCATGAACAGTAGGAGTGACCCAATGGTGAGACAAGGGTCACCACTTTTACCTCCCTTTGGCAGTTCTGGGGGTGGGGCTTTCTTTCAAAGAGGAACTTCAGTTTGATGGGCTCCCAGTGTACTCTTGGTCTGTGATTGCAGGTTGAGGATTCTGAGAACTGTCTTCTTTGACATCCTGCAAAGACTCAGAGAAGGGTTTTATTCTGGATATATGTATTCAAATGTTCACTCCTTGGAGTTTAACTGCCATGGAGGCACTTAGAAGCACTGTCTAGGGTCCCCCCCGTTTGGGAAGTAGCTGATTCTGCTCCCTTCCTGGCAGTGGTGTCAACCAGACGGCTTCCTCTGCTGACTTTGTGGTTTCTTTGATATTTGCAGTGCATGACAGCAACAGCTTGGGACTGTTGTATAGTTTTTAAGAGATGCTAAGCCAGGCTCAGTGGCTCAGCCTGTAAACCCGCGCTTTGGGAGGCTGAGGTGAGTGGATTGCCTGAGCCCGTGGGTTTGAGACCCGCCTGGGCAGCGAGACCTCATCTCTACAATAAATCAAAAAATTAGCTGGGCATGGTAGCACGCACCTGTAGTTCCAGCTACTTGGAAGGCTGAGCGGAAGGATCGCCGGAGCCCAGCAGGTCCAGGCTTCGGTGGCCGGGAGCGGCCACTGCACTCCAGTCTGGGTGACAGAGTGAGACTCCAACTCAAAAAAAAAAAGGGCATTTAGAGCCATCTGCCCATCCTGAGCATCCTGACTGAGCATCCGCCCACTTTTGTTTATGTCTTTAGGGCCTCCACCAGCCTGGCCTGGAACAGAGCCAGGTTCTCGTCGTCTTCCTGAGTGATTTCCCTGATTGTGTTATAATTGACAGGCTCGACTTGGATATTCTTCAAAATAAGGTCGAATGACAAAGTTAACTTTGCAAACTTATTAACAAACTTAGGGTTTTCAGAGAACCTGCTAGACTTCTTCCTGCATAGTCCTAGATCACTCGTGGAGAAAAGGACATGCCCCGGGAGTCTCCCCTTCCCCAACTGGCACTTCAAGGAGAGGGGACAGATGTCCTGCGGGAGGCTGGTAAGCACGCCACTGTGAGTACCAGCAGGGCTAGTCCAAGAAGGGTGGACACCTGGCAACTGACGCTTAGGTTCCTGACAAGCAGGAGGAGGACCCAGGGGAGCAGGAGAGGTCGCCACAGGACTTCCTGGGAGATTTGAAGTGATGAGGCTGAGTCCCTTGGAGTCCGTGTGGCTATGGCTCCTGCTAACCCAGCACCTGGGCCGGGGCATGAATGTTGCGGCCTTACAACTTTTTTAGTTCAGCAAGTTCAGCAAGTTCCGGATTCTTGTGGGGATTCCCCAGAAAATGTTTTTTTTTTTTCTTTTTGAGTTGGAGTCTCGCTCTGTTGCCCAGACTGGAGTGCAGTGGCACGATCACAGCCACTGCAGCCTTGACTTGCTGGGCTCAGGTGATCCTTCTGCCTTAGCCTTCCAATTAGCTGGAACCACAGGCATGCGCCACCATGACCAGCTAGTTTGTTTTTTTGTTTCTTGCTTTGATTTATTGTAGAAAGGAGGTCTTGCCAAGTTGCCCGAGCTGGTCTCAAACCCATAGCCTCAGGCAATCCTCTCGCCTAGGCCTACCAAAGTGCTGCGATGACAGGTGTGAGCCACCGCACCCAGCCTGGAAATGTTACAGCTCTTAATGTTACAGCCCCTTTAGTTTGAGCAGCTCTTTTAGTTCAGACAACTCCTTTAGTTCCACAAATTCCAGGTTCTTGTCTCATGACCAAGAAGAGCAAGGAGTGTGGACACCAAAGAGAGAGAAAGTCAGAGTTTATTAAGCAACAGGAAAGCTCTAGGCTGCAAGAGGGAACCTGAAAGTGGATTGCCGGCGATGTGGCTGAGTTCGAGGGTATTTATGAGCTCAAGATGGGGAAGTGCGTGCTGACGGGTTGGCAGGTGGGCTTGCAGACGCACTGATCCGAAAGAGCCACAGTAGCACAAAGGACCAATCGGGGGAAGCACAGCAAGAGGAGCGGGAGTTCTCCCTCTGGGTCCGTGGCCTCCGTCGGGAACCTATAGCTTGGTCCTTCAGATGCCAGACCACTCCGGGTTTGAGGAAGCTCCGCCGGGGACCCGCCCTAATGATCTGCCCGACCAGTTCCTTCCTCTTCTCTCATCAGGAGCAGGGCATCCAGGACACCAAGCTCAGCCTGCTCTTTAGGCAACACACGGGCAGAGGGGCAGGTTGAGTCCTGTATCTGGGTTTTGGTACCAAGCCATGACGGTTTCCACATGGGGATCCATGTGCCACTCTGTCTCTTGCGAAAGAGACCCATTTGTAAGATGGCACTATAGTTCACGCTCCCATCAACTTTTTAAGTTTCCCCACCCCCTAGCTTGTATTGTGGCCAGGCCATATTGCGAAGGAAAACGGAGCTGTTTCTCTTGAAGGTTATGTGGCAGTGTGACCAGCACTTGAATATACAACCTTGTGGAGTGTTCATGGAACAGATGAGCCGGTTTCCATGCCTGGAAAAGAAGAGAAGAAGGAAGGGAGCGGCATTTAGCCCAGGCCGCGTGAGGGCACAACCGGCTCCCTGTGGTTGGAGGAGGGAGGGACTTGTCCCTGGTGCATGGTGCCCCAAAGAGCAGGAGTCGCCAGCGTCCCCAGCACTGACTGCTTGTCTGCCTTGCTTGCCAGGTGTCCTCAGCCCTGTATTCAGCACCAGCATCTGCAGCTCCACAGCCCGAATTTACCTGGGTTTCAGCTGCAGCTAGGACCAGGGGAAATTCCCGAGTTCACTGGAGGGACACACAGTGCCCATGAGTTCCTGTCAGGCCTGTTCCATGTGGGGATACAGGGTCATGACTGGACATGCACCAAAGCCTTATAGATCCTTGCCCACCCATGATCAGTCCTTCTGCCACACACTCTTATTATCTAGTTGTTGTAACTCACAAGAATCACATGAACAAAACCAACAAGATGAAACTGGGAGACTGGTCTGGGACAGGGCTGGCTGGGTCAAGCCCACAGACAGCTTCACCCACTATCGTAGCAGTGGTTGGAGGAATGCCGAGAAGACGTAGCCTTTACCCCGGAATGGAAGATTATGCCTTGAGCTTTTGGCAGGAGGTCTGCTATTAGGTTGATGTTCAAGGACACATATAAGACAGTGAGGGCTAGAATAAAGGAAGGGATTGAGAAATGGGACTCACTGTTTATTCCTTTGGCAGAGACAGCAGTAAGGCCCCTCAGGGCAGCAGCAATCGGACACAGAGGCCATGACAGCCAGTGTGACAATCGAGACATGGCAGAAAGAGACACCAATAAGTCACAGGAAAGTCAGGGTGGGAGTTGACTAAAGGTCAGATACAGTCAGATTAGATACATCTGGAAGAAAGCCTCCCAACCTCAAGGCTTTCAGGCACTGCACAGCACAGGGGAGGCCCTCACCACTCTCACAAGTCTCCTATCAAGGATAGCACCAAGACCCCAATCCCACTCAGTATGGACCAGAAGCCCCACTGCCTCTGCAAGCTGCACAGCAAGGTGAGCCAAAACAGTCTCAGCCAGGGGAAACAGCGAGTCTGAAGCTGAGAGGAGGTGGCTGCAGGTACCTCAGAAGGTTAGTGGGGAGAACCCAAGACAGACACAAAACACAAGCATCCGGGGCCCTGCCAGGCAGCTGCAACACAGGCAGTTCTCACTCCAACCTCTTTGCTAGAGAAAAGGTAGTGTGTGGCAGCAGCCATGAGGCCGTGCAATCGGGAAGGCTGACAGTTGGCTAGACAGTGGTGAGAACGGAGCATAATGCCCCAGCCTGTAGGTGCAGACTCAGACTCACCGATGCTTGACAAGATCTCACTTGTCAAGGATCCCGGACGAGCTCCCAAAATCAGCTACATGGCAATGGGCTGCAGCTCCCAGCATGGGATGGTGGCTTGATGCTGACAACCAGGTTCTTATGTTCGAGTTTGGAAAAAATGTGCAAATGGGCAAAGTTGCACAAGTGAGTAGCCTTATTAGCAAAGAGAAGTACACGCCCAAGAGGGCAAGCAGCAGAGACAGCCTCGGAGGCTGCTGCTCCTGTGGTGCCTGCACCTACTGAGTGGCAACTTCTACCCCCAGGGGCACTGAGGGGGGAGTCCTGGTGGGCTGCATTCCCCTGTCTCCCCCTCCCCAATTTTGAGACCCCCTGCACCCACCTGCGGAGTTCCAGCCTCCAGAGAGCGGGGCCTGAGGAGGGAATGAGAAAGAAAGACAAAGAACAGCAGGATTGGGAGGTCTCTCACCTCAATAGGTGAGAGCGATTTTATTCTCCCAGCATGTCCCTTATATAGGGCCAAACTACATAAACAGGAAATTTCTTTTTGAGTTGGAGTCTCACTCTGTCACCCAGACTGGAGTGCATTGGCCGCTCCTGGCCACTGCAGCCTTGACCTGCTGGGCTCCAGCGATCCTTCCACCTCAGCCTTCCAAGAAGCTGGAACTACAGGTGCACACTACCCCGCCCAGCTAATTTTTTATTTTATTGTAGAGATGAGGTCTCACCAAGTTGCCCAGGCGGGTCTCGAACCCGCAGGCTCAGGCAATCCACTCACCTCAGAGGAAATATCTTAATGCTAGCAACAACAGGAAAAAGGTTAATGCTCGTGACTTTCTCAGCAAGATTACCATAGCACTAACGTTCATGTTGTTAATGATTTAAAGTAAAACCACTAACGTTTGTGTTTTTAAAAAAACTCTAGTAAGTAAAGTTATGATCAAACCAGGCCACATCCAGACTACGCAGACTAGAGGTCACACCAGCTGATTTCTAGTAAATCAACACTCTCCGGTGCAAACGTCAAAGAAGGAAGTACTGGTCAAGCTCTTGTTGGAGCCAGGCCAGGAACACGAGGACCTCGTCAAGCTTGTGGGTTTTAGGACATAAGGACCTTATCAGCTTATGTCCTCGTCTCCTTCACCCACCCACTCTCTGCCCACCCCCCAGGAGGCCACCTGGGCCCACCTCCTGGGCAGGAGCGCTGTGTCCACCAGGCCAGGACGAGAAGGATGAGCAACACCACCAGGAGCCCCGGGAACAGCAGCAGCAGCTGCAGGCAGAGGGGACAGCCGCGTCCACCTGGGAAGAGACGGCGCCCCACGTGACTTGGCATCCTTCTGTAGGGACTCTGGCAGCCAGGGTTCTAGAAAGGGCAGCCCTTCTGCTTCCCGTGCTGACGACACGCCGTCCACGTGTGCTGCTTGGGGGGCTTCGTGTGTGGGCCCACAAGGTTTTCCTCTATTTTTATTTTTCATTTATTGATTTTTTTAGAGACAGGGCCTCATTCTGTCACTCAGGCTGGAGTGCCGCAGGCTCGACCTCTGGGGCTCAAGTGAGCCTCCCTCCTTGGCCTCCCAAAGTGCTGGGATTCCAGGCGCTACCATGCCTGGCCTTTCAGCGGAATCCTCACCCGGTGCCCAAGAGTGTCTTCATGGGGCCACAGGAGGAGAGGAGCAGTGTTGAATGGGCCTGCGGCCTATGGCGCTGCCAGGCCACAGACACCAGAATGGCCGCGCAAGTGAGATGGGAGTCCCGGGCGAGTTGGACACCCATGAGGTGGACACGTGCCTGTCCAGCTGCCCTTGACTGAGCATGGCTGCAGCCAACACTGTGCTGGCACTCTGCACGTGGGGCCCTCCCCCCTCACTGGTCTCAGTCCTCTTTCACGGAGGAGGTGAGTCCGGCTTAGAGAGGTCAAGTGGTGTCCCAAGGCCACACAGCTGCTGAGCAGGACGGACCCAGCAGGGGCCTCTCGCTGGACCTCCCAGACTCCAGGGCACCTTCCTGAGGGCGAGACGAGGATGTGCCCAGGTCTCAGCCTCCCCC
>NW_007248722.1:48725-56036 GCF_000164805.1 Carlito syrichta | reverse complement strand
TGACTGTGATGCTCAGCTCTGGGGCGGTCACCGGCTCTGGGGGACAAAGGTGCACGTGAGAGGGAGATGTGAAGGCTCCCACCCTGCCCAAGCTCGAGCAGGCCTGCCCTGCAGCAGGCTGGGGACCCAGAAGGGCCCTCAGGAGGCGTGGAGTTTGCGGTGAGGCAGGGGATAGGGTGCCTCAATAGACAGGAAGCCATGGAACAGGAAAGAAGCAGAAACAGAAACGGTAATCCATCTCCCGGGGCAGAACATACACAGCCTCCCTTCCTGAAACAAGATTTGAAAAGCCCCAAACAACCCACAAAGGAGAAACCCCAGGGCAGGCACCTGTGCACAAGGGACCTCCTTGAGCTCCCCATAACCTATTTATGCAAAATAACTAGTTAAGTCTAACGCATATGGACTGCATCTCATGCGTACAATTAGAATTAGGAGATGGCAGGCAGAAACACGCACAGCAACCTAACTGTGACCCTATCCCCAGGAAGTCCCTTTAGCCCCAGAAACAATTATCCCAATGTTTTCTTTCTGCAAGCCTTGCAGAATCAGAGACCACTTTCCCACCAAAAAAGAATCTGAGAGGCCCCGGCTTTGTTTGTCTCGAGGCTCTTAAGTTACTATCCAGTGCCATCTGCTCCATTCTTTTCCTTGGCGTAGACTATCCCCGCAGCGTTTACTGAATCCACTACTCTTTGTCTTTTGCTCTCTCTGTTTGTCCCATCCAACTCTTCGTTTGAGGGACCAAGAACCTGGTCACCACCAACGGGTCTGTAGCCAAAACCCTACAACAGCAGCCAGAGAGCAGGGCCCAGTCTGCAGCCAACCCCAACCAGGGCAGCCGGAACGGCAGAGGCTGCAGTGAGCTATGATTGCACCTCTGCCCTCCAGTCTGGCTGGCAGAGCCAGATCTGAGCTCTAAAACAAGGGAGAAGCCGGGCTCGGTGGCTCAGCCTGTAATCCCATGCCTTTGGGAGGCTGAGGTGAGTGGATTGCCTGAGCCCGCGGGTTCGAGACCCGCCTGGGCAGCGAGACCTCATCTCTACAATAAATCAAAAAAAATCAGCTGGGCGTGGTAGTGCGTGCCTGCAGTTCCAGCTACTGGAAGGCTGAGGCGGAAGGATCGCCGAAACCCAGCAGGTCGAGGCTGCGGTGGCCGGAAGCAGCCACTGCGCTCCAGTCTGGGCGACAGAGTGAGACTCCAACTCAAAAAAAAAAAGGGAGAAAATGAAATTGAAAGCCACACGCAGCTAGCCACATGCACTGCACAGGAGAGCACCAAGAGTCACTCCGAGTGAATCAGGAAGTCAGGGTCTCCAGGTCTCCCCTCCCAGGAGTCCACTATCAAGGTCACCGTCACAGTGGGGGGTTTTAACCCTAGGCTGTAAGAGGCGTGGGGTGGCAGGATGGGAGGAAAACTAGAAGTGATGACACCGGCTGCAGGTAGCACGTTGGCTGGGCCCTGGTGTGAGGGGAAGCCCTGGGGAAGACTTGGAGACTCTCCACGGGATCTTCGCCCATCCCAAGGCTTCCTCTCCAAGTCTAGACCAAAACGGGTTTTGTCCACATGATGGGAATCAGGGCTGAAAGCCGCCAGAAAAGACCTCCACGATCATGCTGCTGAGTTACGGGACTCTTGCCTAAAGACGTGGCTGTTAGCTGAAATACTCAAAGCTCTTTGGAGGAGGAAGGGAAATGGAATTATCAAGAATACAGATCAGCCAAGCACAGTGGTTCACACCTATAATGCCTGCTCTTTGGGAGGCCGAGGTGGGAGGATCGCTTGAACCCAGGAGTTCAAGGCCAGCTTGGATAGCATAGCGAGGCCTCATTTCCATAAAAAATAAAAATATAAGCCAGGCTCGGTGGCTCAGCCTGTAATCCCGTCCTTGAGAGGCTGAGGTGAGTGGATTGCCTGAGCCCACGGGTTCGAGACCCACCTGGGCAACTTGGCAAGACCTCATCTCTACAATGAATCAAAAAAATTAGCCGGGTGTGGTAGCGCGTGCCTATAGTTCCAGCTACTTGGAAGGCTGAGGCAGAAGTATCGCCAGAGCCCAGCAGGTCAAGGCTGTGGTGGCCGGGAGCGTGCCACTGCACTCCAGTCTGGCTGACAGAGTGAGACTCCAACTCAAAAAATAAAATAAAATAAAAATAAAAACATTAGCCAACTGTGGTGGTGCACACCTGTAATCCTAGCTATTCAGGAGGCTGAGGCAGGAGGATCGCCTGAGCCCAGAGGGTAGAGGCTGCAGTGAGCTGTGATCGCACCACTGCACTCCAGCCTGGGCAACAGAGTGAGACCCCAATTGAAAAAACTAAAGATGGCGGTCACACGCTTTCCAGCCCTCGAGCGCGTGCTCACCAGGGCGTGGCAAGACCCCGCCAGCGCAGGGTCCCCCGGGAACACGTGCTGCACTCACCCACAACACTGAAGTTGAAGTCGCGGCTGTACTTCGCGCAGCGGAAGGCTTCGGCCTTGCACTTGTAGGGGCCAGCGTCGCCGGCTCCCGAGATGCTGAGGTCGAACGCCACGGGCTCGCCTTTTCGGTCCTGCTTTCCCAGGTGTGCCTGGCCCCTGAACAGTGAGTAGGTGACCCGCAGGGACGAGTTCTCGTGGGAGCACAACAGAGATACATTTTGACCCACCGTGACCACAGGAGTTTCCGAGTACAAACTTGGAGAAGGAAACTCTGGAAAACAAAATGCCACAAGAGCAAGTCCTCGTTAAAATCCTCTGATAGCTGGGCACGGAGGCTCTCACCTGATATCCCGGCACTTTGGGAGGCCGAGGTGAGAGGATCACTTGAGGTCAGGAGTTAGAGACCAGCTGGGCAACATAAGGACACTTCGTCTCTATGGGAAAAACAAAAAGTTGGGTGTGGTTGTGTCTGTAGTTTCAGCCACTTGGGAGGCCGAAGCAGGAGGACTGCTTGAGCCAGGAGTTTCAGACCAGCCTGGACAACATAGCGAAAAAATTAAAGGCACGGTGGCGTGCGCCTTTGGTTCCAGCAATTTGAACGGTTGAGGCGGAAGGATCGCCTGAGCCCAGCAGGTCGAGGCTGCAGTGGCCATGAGCGTGCCCCTGCCCTCCAGCCGGCGACAGAGGGAGACCCCGACTCCAACACAGAAACAGTAGAAGCTGGACAGCCTTTGCTCCGGCTGTGTGGGGCGACCATCAAGGCCACCACCGCCTGGGGGAGGAGGAAGTGGCACTCACCGTCCGCCGTCGCCATCCCGCCGTCCGGCGCCAGCCTGGACCCTGTAGGAGGGGCGAGGGATGCTGGGGGCCCACCTCCCCCGGGGCGCGGAGGCCTGGAGGCTCTGGCCTCCGCGCAGCAAGGGGGCTGAGCTGCAGCGGCGGAAAGGGCGCCCGCGAGCAGCAGGGTCCAGCGGCCCCACATCCTCGTGCAGCAGGGAGGGCAGGGCAGGCAGCCGGAGCTTCTTCCTTTCCGTGAGTAGTTGGGGAAGTCAGAGTGTGGGGCATGTGCCACGACATGACCAGCTGGGCCACCTGACCGCCTCCCCTGAGAGCTCCCGGGAGAGGAGAGCCTGGGCATGCGGTCCCGAGCTGGGCGGCCGGCAGTGTGGATGGTGGGCGGAAGAAAAGAGACTCCCCTGACGGCGGAGACCTGCTGGTCATGTCTTCTGGGCTCGGTCTACGTCAAGGGGAGCTCGGTAGCGGTTGGCTCCGTCTTGGGAGGCAAACACTGACCGTCTTGCGCAGACACGGATAAACGTGGTGTCAAAAATGTCTGCATTAGTCTGGGCACGGCGGCTCACGCCTGTCATCCCTGCACTTTGGGATGATCCTCCAGCCCAGGAGTTTGAGGCCACCATGGGCAACATAGCATTTCCTTGTTTCTCCAGGAAATTAAAAAAAAAATTATCCAGGCATGGTGGCACACACCTGTAGCTCCAGCTACTTGGGGAGGTTGAGGCAGGAGGATCACCTGAGCTCTGGAAGTCGAGGCTGCGGTAAGCTGTAATCGCCCCACGGTGCCCCTGAGCAATGGAGTGAGACCCTGTCTAAAAAAAAGAGTCTGATTTATTATTGTTTTTTAAGAGACAGTGTCTTGCTCTGTGGCCCTGGTTTCAAGCAATCTCCTGCCTCAGCCTCACCGAGTAGCTGGGGCAACAGGTGCTGCTGCCACGCCTGGCTACTTTTTAAAAAATTATTTTCATAGAGATAGGGTCTCACTATGTTGGCCAGGCTGGTCTCAAACTCCCAGCCTTCAGCGATCCTCCTGCCTCAGCCTCCAAGTAGCTGGAGCTACAGGCACCACCACCGCACCTGGCCTAAAATGTCTGCTTTGTTAAATGTTGATTCTAGGCCCCACTCGGACGTCCTGGGGTTGGAGCCTGGGACTCTGGTTTTTCCACAAGGGCCCCAGGCAGTTCCTGCGCACACTCGAGTCTGAGCAAGACCTCCGAGAGCTGCTGCCTTCAAGCTGTCTCCCTCAGGGGGCCCCGGGGCCACCGTCCCGCTGAGCCCGTGAGGGCCAGGGACCCTGTGCTGGACGGGTGTGTGGGCGACGGGGTAGGGGACTACGGTGTGGTGAGCCTAGCCCAGCCGCTGAGAGGGAGGTGAGTGGAGACCGCTAGGGCCAGGAGGGGTCAGACCCCGTTGGTGGCAGCACAGTGGGTCTCCAGAGGAGGTGGTGGGAGCCCCACGGAGCTGGGGCCTTGCCCTCTGGGGCGGCACCCAGGGCGTCACCACGTCGCCCTTGTTCACTCTCGGGCACTGCGCTCACACCTCATTCCCTCGGAGCATGTGCAGACCTGCACGGCTCTGTCCTCCGTGAGACCCACGGACCCAGCACCGCCCTCAGCATTCTGGACACAGTAGGTGCGGTGGCTCGTGCCTGTAGCCCCAGTGCTTTGGGAGGCTGAGGAGGAAGGATCGCTTGAGGCCAGGAGTTCAAGACCAGCCTGGGCAACATAGCGAAACCCACTCTCAACAACAACAACAAAAAATCTAGCTGGGTATGGTGGCACACACCTGTAGTCCCTGCTACGCAGGAGGCTTAGGTGGAAGGTTGAGGCTGCGGTGAGCTGTGATCCTACCACCTCATTCCAGGATGGGCCACAGATCAAGACCCTGTCTCTTAAAAAAAATAATTACCGGGCTCGGTGGCTCAGCCTGTCATCCCGCGCCTTTGGGAGGCTGAGGTGAGTGGATTGCCTGAGCCTGCGGGCTCGAGACCCACCTGGGCAGTGAAACCGCATCTCCACAATAAATCAAAAAATGAGCCTGGCGTGGTAGCGCGTGCCTGTAGTTCCGGCTGCTCGGAAGGCTGAGGCGGAAGGATTGCCGGAGCCCAGCAGGTCGAGGCTGCGGTGGCCGGGAGCGGCCGCTGCACTCCAGTCTGGGCAACCGAGTGAGACTCCAACTCAAAAAATAAATAAATAAATAAATAATAATTGTAGGGCAACCCTTTCGGGTCCCCTCCCACTGTGGAAACTTTTCTGTCCTCTCAATAAATCCTGCCTTCTAAAATAATAATAGTAATAATAATAATAAAGTCAGCTCTTTTTTTTTTTAAGACCGAGTCTCTATTGCTCAGATGTGCAGTGGGACGATCACGGCTCACTGCAGCCTTGACCTCCAGAGCGCAGGTGATCCTCCTGTCTCCACCTCCTGAGTAGCTGGGGCTACAGGTGTGTGCCACCATGCCCAGCTAATATACATTTTTTTAATTTCTGGAGAAACAAGGTCTTGCTGTGTTGCCCAGGGTGGCCTCGCACTCCTGGGCTCAAGGATCTTCCCACCTTGGCCTCCCAAAGTGCTGAAAGACAGGTATGTCAGGCCAACGCAAACATTTTTGACACCACGTGTCCGTGTCTGCGCAAGGCAGTCGGTGTTTGCTTCCAAGGACTGAGCCGACCTCCACCGAGCTCCCCTGGACACAGAACGAGCCCAGAAGACACGACTGGCAGGTCTCCACCATGTCTCCACCGTCAGAGAAGTCTCTTTTCTTCAGCCCACCGTCCACACGGCGGGCTGCTCAGCTCGGGACAGCATGCCCAGGCCCTCCTCTCCTGGGAGCTCGCGGGGAAGACATCTGGGTGGCCCAGCTGGTCACGTCATGCAGCGCGTGCCCGACACTCTGACTTCCTCAACTGCTCACGGAAAGGAGGAAGCCCCGGGCCGCCCGCCCTGCCCTCCCTGCCGCACGGAGAATGTGGGGCCGCTGGAAGCTGCTGCCCGTGGCCATCCTCTCCTCCATCACAGCTCAGTCCCCTCATCATGCTGAGGCCAGAGCCTCCAGGCCTCTGCACCCTGGGGGAGGCAGGCCCCCGGCGTCCCTCACCCCTCCTGCAGGTCCCAGGGCGGCGCTGGACTGTGGGATGGCGACGGCAGACGGTGAGTGCCACTTCCTCCTCCCTGACAGGTGGCGGTGGCCTGGATGGCTGCCCTGAACCCGCAGGGGGCAGACTCATCCCTGGATGGACCCCGGGCGCAAAGGCTGTTCGGCTACCACTGTCTCTGTGTTGGAGTCGGGGTCTCCCTCTGTTGCCCAGGCTGGAGTGCAGTGGCACGTTCACTGGCCACTGCAGCCTCCACCTGCTGGGCTCAAGTGATCCTCCCTCCTCCTCCCAAGTAGCCGGGACTACACGCGGCCCAGCCACCCTGCCCCGCTAATGTTTTTATTTTTATTTTTTGTGGAGGTGCTGTGGCTCAGGCTGGTCTTGAGCTCCTGGGCTCAAGCGACCCTCCTACTTCAGCTTCCCGAAGTTCTGGGACGACAGGCATGAGCCACCACACCCGGCCCTACCTGCTGTTTCAAATAAAAGGGTCCCAGGCAGGGAACTTGAGTGCTTTTCCAAGTCTCAGTGACAGAGGTCAAGGCTGTTTTGACAATGAGATTTGAAAGGGTCAACTGAGGCAAGGTGGGCCAAGCCACAGGAATAACGCAAGAGAGCACAGACGGGAAAGTAGAAGGAGGTAAAGTTCATGATGCACCTTTCACAGATGGGAAAGGGGGCGGTCCTCAGGCGAGGGTGACATGGAGGGCTGGAAGCCAGGTGTGCTTAAGGGCCTTCAAAGCCGGGGGCTTAGACCTGGAGGAGGGCGGAGCCAAAAGGAACGTCCAGGGTTGTATTCCTGGGCTTCCACGGTAGTCACATGAATCTAGTATCTGGACGCGACCAGGCATCAACGTCTCATGACCTCAGGTTGTCACGGCAACCAGTAAGAATGTATCAACAAGAATGCCTAAAAGAAGCCGGGCTCAGAGGCTCAGCCTATAATCCCGCGCCTTTGGGAGGCCGAGGTGAGTGGATTGCCTGAGCCCACGGGTTCGAGAC
>NW_007248722.1:42183-48705 GCF_000164805.1 Carlito syrichta | reverse complement strand
CGGAAGGCTGAGGCGGAAGGATCGCCGGAGCCCAGCAGGTGAGGCTGTGGTGGCCAGGAGTGGCCACTGCACTCCAGTCTGGGCGACAGACTCAGACTCCAGCTCAAAAAAAAAAAAAAGAATGCCTAAAAGATAGTTAGCAAGACAGGACGTGTATCAGGGGATCTGGGTAATCATCGGTTCCTGAAAAAAGTAAAAGCCCCCGGGAGCCCCACAGGCTGTGCCCCAAGGGAGTGTCGAGGGGTGAGGCCCAAGCAAAATGGCTGTGCTGATTCAGAATGGCTAGTTATATCCTAAACGTCTAGGGGTCCCTCCTTTCAAGATCATTCTGTCTTTGTAATTGTCTGATCGCTGTGGTGTTTTCACTAGAAAGCCAACATGTAATTTTTTTGTTTTGAGTTGGAGTCTCCCTGTCGCCCACGCTGGAGTGTAGTTGACCTGCCGGGCTCCGGCGATCCTTCCGCCTCAGCCTTCCAAGTAGCCGGAACTACAGGCGCGCGCTACCACACCTGGCTGATTTTTGATTGATTGTAGAGATGAGGTCTCGCCAAGTTGCCCGGACGGGTCTTGAACCTGCGGGCTCAGGCGATCCACTCGCCTCAGCCTCCCAAAGTGCTGGGACTACAGTAGGCTGAGCCACTGAGCCCGGCCAACATGTTATTACTGTAGAGTGACTCCAGCAACCCTAGACACACTCCCGGGAGACAGTCTGTCCGGAGTCCACCCACCTGGGTCCGAGCCCAGGTCTGCCGCCTACAGCTGCCGCAGCCAGGACAAGCCCATGTTGGCCTCGCGCTTTCATCTGAGGAGTGGGCTAATGGAAGCTCGAGCAGGGGTGGCTGTGAGACGGAGACGAGCCTCATTGCTCTGCGGGCTGGCAGGGCCCGAGGCTGTGCTGTGGCTGAATCACCTGTGCGTGCTCTGTCACCCCCGCCCTGCTGTCCCGGAAGCACCACCAGCGAGGGCACCGTGTGCAGGGTGTGAGCTCTCCGAGGACATTCCTTCCTTTTAAGTGAGCTCCACCCCTACCTGGGCACGCTGTACCTGATAGGAGAGTGTCCGCCCTCCGCCCTCCGCCCTCCGCCCTGTTTGTTCTGAGCAACATGTCCTGGACGTCCCTCCAAGCGGTAGATGCAGCTTTGACTCACTTCCTTCAACAGTTGCACAGTATTTCATAACATGACTCAGCTGGGCGGGGCATGGTGACGCATACCTCTAGTCCCAGTTACTTGGGAGGCGGAGGCAGGAGGATGACTTGAGCCCAGGAGTTTGAGGCTGTAGCGAGCTCTGACTGTGCCACCGTATGCCAGCGTGGGCGACAAAGCCAGACCCCATCTCAAAACAAAACAGTACGTCTCAGATGTCTTTCTAAGTAGCAGGTGTAGATTTATCTCAACTTTTCAACAGCTACGTGGCATTTTATTTTTTTGTCTTATAGAGACGGGATCTCATTTTGTTTTCCAGGCTGGTCTCAAACTCCTGGATTCAGGCGATCTTCCCGCTTTGGCCTCCCAGAGTGCTGGAATTTTATAAGATGTCTCACATCTGTAACCCCAGCACTTTGGGAGGCTGAGGAGGGGGGATGGCTTGAGCCCAAGAGTGAGCAATGAGGGCATCTCTGCACTCCATCTTGGGCAATCAAGTGAGACCCTGTCTCTAATAATAATAATAATATTATTAGAAGGTGACGATGACAATGACTCTGCCATCATCATTTAATCCCCTCGTCTACTGTTCCTCCTTTGGGGGATATGAATGATGCCACTGTAAACATCCTCGTGCAGAGCCTCTGTGTGGACATGGACACAAGGGCGTCTGGACCCGTCACTGTGGAGTAAAACCCTAGAAGTCAGTTGCCAGGTCCAGGGGCACATGGGTCTCTGCTGTGGGTCCTGCCTGCCTGCCTCCGGGAACCCAGCAACCCCAGACACACTCCCGGGACAGCCCGTCTGGAGTCCACCCACCTGGGTCGGAGCCCAGGTCTGCTGCCTACAGCTGCCGCAGCCAGGACAGACCCACGCTGGCCTCAGCGCTTTCATCTGAGGAGTGGGCCAATGGAAGCTCGAGCGGGGGTGGGCTCTGCGCCCTCCCAGTGGTGGATAAACCCTTTCTAAACTGCTGAGTGGAAATGGTCTCAGTGCTGTTTGCACCTGCAGTTGCCGCTTTGCTTGGTCGTGTGTTTTTTGGCCGTCGAGCTCCAGCACCCCAGGGAGGGAATTCAGGGACCGCTGCCGGATGGAAGGGAGGGAGGTCTCGCCTTGAAGCTAAGCTTAGAGGAGACTGAGAAACTGTTCACTTTCCAGCCCAAAGACTGGGGGGGGGTAGTTGATGGCATTTTTAGATTTTATTTATGTATGTATGTATTTATTTGAATTGGAGTCTCACTCTGTTGCCCAGGCTGGAGTGCAGGGGCATGATGACAGTCACTGCAGCTTCAACCTGCTGGGCTCAGGCGATCCTTCTGCCTCAGCCTTCCAAGTAGCTGAAACCACAGGTACACACCACTGCGCCCGGCTAATTTTTTTATTTATTTTAGAGATGAGGTTTCACCTATTTGCCCAGGCTGCTCTCAAACTCCTGGGCTCAGGCAATCCTCTCACCTCTGCCTCCCAAAGTGTTGGTATTACAAGCGTGAGCCACTGAGTCTGGAAGCACTTTTCTAAGTTAATTTTTTATTTTAGAGACAGGGTCTCACTCTGTCACTCAGACTGCTATGCAGAGATGCAACCATAGCCCACGGCAGCCTCGAACCCTGGGCTCAAGCAATCCTCCTGCTTTAGCCTCCCGAGCAACTGGCACTACAGGCACAACCACACCCAGTTTGTTTTATCTTTATTTTTTGTAGAGATAAGGTCTCGCCATGTTGCCCTAGCTGGTCTGGAACTCCTGGCTCAAGCAGTCCTCCTGCTTCGGCCTCCCAAGTGGCTGAAACTACAGACACAACCACACCCAACTTTTTGTTTTTCCCATAGAGACGAGGTGTCCTTATGTTGCCCAGCTGGTCTCTAACTCCTGACCTCAAGTGATCCTCTCACCTCGGCCTCCCAAAGTGCCGGGATATCAGGTGAGAGCCTCCGTGCCCAGCTATCAGAGGATTTTAACGAGGACTTGTTCTTGTGGCATTTTGTTTTCCAG
The DNA here is from genome assembly GCF_000164805.1 of Carlito syrichta. Classification (NCBI taxonomy): domain Eukaryota; kingdom Metazoa; phylum Chordata; class Mammalia; order Primates; family Tarsiidae; genus Carlito; species Carlito syrichta. The sequence continues at coordinate 45,570 of NW_007248722.1, read as the reverse complement.
AGTTTCCTTCTCCAAGTTTGTACTCGGAAACCCCCGTGGTCACGGTGGGTCAAAATGTATCTCTGTTGTGCTCCCACGAGAACTCGTCCCTGCGGGTCACCTACTCGCTGTTCAGGGGCCAGGCACACCTGGGAAAGCAGGACCGAAAAGGCGAGCCCGCGGCGTTCGACCTCAGCATCTCGGGAGCCGGCGACGCTGGCCCCTACAAGTGCAAGGCCGAAGCCTTCCGCTGCGCGAAGTACAGTCGCGACTTCAACTTCAGTGTTGTGGGTGAGTGCAGCATGTGTTCCCGGGGGACCCTGCGCTGGCGGGGTCTTGCCACGCCCTGGTGAGCACGCGCTCGAGGGCTGGAAAGCGTGTGACCGCCATCTTTAGTTTTTTCAATTGGGGTCTCACTCTGTTGCCCAGGCTGGAGTGCAGTGGTGCGACCACAGCTCACTGCAGCGACTTCCTGGGCTTGGCCATCCACCTGCCTCAGCCTCCTGAGTAGCTGAGACTACAAGCGTGGGTACCGCACCAGTCTAACTTTCAAATTCTTGTACAGAGATGAGGTCTTGCTATATTGTCCAGGCTGGCCTCAAACTCCTGACCTCAAGTGATCCTTCTGCCTCAGTCTCCCAAAGTGCTGGGATTATAGGTGAGAACCACTGTGCCTGGTTATCAGAAGTTTTTTTTTTGAGTTGGAGTCTCACTCTGTTGCCTGACTGGAGTGCAGGGCATGCATGCTCACGGCCACTGCAGCCCTGACCTGCTGGGCTCAGGCGATCCTTCCGTCTCAATCTTTCCAGTAGCTGGAAGTATAGGCATGCACCACCACACCCGGCGCACACCACTACACCTGATTTATTGTAGAGATGAGGTCTCACCAAGTTGCCCAGTCTGGTCTCGAACCCCTGGACTCAAGCAGTCTTCTCACCTCCACCTCCCAAAGTGCTGGGGTGACAGACGAGAGCCACCGTGTTCTGCTATCAGAAGATTTTAACGAGGACTTGCTCTTGTGGCATTTTGTTTTCCAGAGTTCCCTTCTCCAAGTTTGTACTCGGAAACCCCCGTGGTCACGGTGGGTCAAAATGTATCTCTGTTGTGCTCCCACGAGAACTCGTCCCTGCGGGTCACCTACTCGCTGTTCAGGGGCCAGGCACACCTGGGAAAGCAGGACCGAAAAGGCGAGCCCGCGGCGTTCGACCTCAGCATCTCGGGAGCCGGCGACGCTGGCCCCTACAAGTGCAAGGCCGAAGCCTTCCGCTGCGCGAAGTACAGCCGCGACTTCAACTTCAGTGTTGTGGGTGAGTGCAGCACGTGTTCCCGGGGGACCCTGCGCTGGCGGGGTCTTGCCACGCCCTGGTGAGCACGCGCTCGAGGGCTGGAAAGCGTGTGACCGCCATCTTTAGTTTTTTCAATTGGGGTCTCACTCTGTTGCCCAGGCTGGAGTGCAATGGTGGGATCACAGCTCACTGCAGCCTCTACCCCCTGGGCTCAAGCGACCCTCCTGCCTCAGCCTCACAAGTAGCTGGGAGTACAGGTACCACCACACCCAACTTGTCTTTTATTTTTTGTAGAGGCAGAGTCTTGCTATGTTGTCCAAGCTGGTCTTGAACTCCTGGTCTCAAGTGATCCTTCTGCCCCAGCCTCCCAAGTAGCTGGGACTATAGGCATGTACCACCACACCTGGCTAACTTAAATTCAAATTAGTTAAAATTAGATGGAATAGGCCGGGTGCGGTGGCTCACACCTATAATCCCAGCACTCTGGGAGGCCAAGGTGAGAGGATTGCCTGAGTCCACGGGTTCGAGACCAGCCTGGGCAACGTGGCGAGACCTCGTCTCTACAATAAATCAAAAAAGTAGCTGGGCATGGTGGCACGTGTCTGTAGTTTCAGCTACTTGGAAGCCTGAAGTGGAAGGATTGCCTGAGCCCAGCAGGTCGAGGCTGCGGTGGCCGTGAGTGTGCTACTGCTCCAGCCTGGGTGACAGAGTGAGATTCCGACACACACACAAACAAACCAAGAAACCAAAGTTAGGTGGAACAAAGAATGTAGTTCCAGTTTCATTAGGGTCCTCTCCTGTGTTCAGTGTCCACAGTGGCTGGTGGTTGCCTTGGTGGGTGACACAGACACATCCACCATGGTGGAACGTTCCAAGGGCGCCACTGTCTGGGGTCGGTGACTCCTGCTCTTTAGGCTGTAACTGCCTTGATGACCTAAAGGCAGTAGCGGGTACTCCCAGAGGGGCCCACGGACCGCGGTGCACATGAGGCTTGGAGGCCGTTGAGGGATCCCCGGGGAGACCCAGCCATCTTGGGCCACACAGAAGTCCTGGCTGTGAAAAGACGCCATTCTTGGGGACCCTGCACATGTGGAGAGGACGTGGCGGGAAGTGTACAGGCCCTGACGCAGCCATCGGCACTCTCCGGACTCAAGTTCCTGCCCCAGGCGAGGCCCATGCAGTTCCCAGGAGTAATTAGTGTAATTACTGTTGGCAGATTGCAAAGCGGCATCAGCTTCAGCCGAGTCAGAGCAAGAGGCACTGTGGAGGGCACAAGCAGGGTGCCACTGGGATTTGTTTTTACTTTTTGCAGAGATGAGGTCTTTAAGTGTTGCACAGGCTGGTCTTGGACTCCTGGGCTCAAGCGATCCTCCAGCCTCGACCTCCCAAGTAGCTGAGACTGCAGACATGAGCCGTGGTGCCCGGCTACTGCTGGGATTTTAATGGCACCTAAGACATGGTCCTGTCCCCAACCCCGTAAGGGCCGAGCATACAAGCAGCAATCACATGCATGAGCCACGGGCCCACATCAGACCTCTAGAAGCACACAGATGTGCCCCGCCCTGGAGTGACACTGTTTCCTGCGCTTGTGTGGTGTGCGGCCCCGTGGGGCAGACAGAAACCCAAGGACCCAAACAAGAAAATCATGGAACGCATTGATCATTTCAAGGGGAGTCTGGCACCGAGATGGAGGGTCCGTGTCAGGGAAGCCTCAGGGGGGGAGGTGGTAGTACACCAGGGAGGCCTGGGGGGGCTGTCGGGAGTCCCCGCTAGGGCGGATGCTTGGAGGAGCTGGGGGGGGGCGAAGCCACTGGCAGTGAGGGCCAGGGAGGAGGGCGCTGGGCTGGGAGGGAGCGGCTGGGCTCCCACGGGGCAGAGCGTGGCTGGGTCCAGGACTGGAAGGAGGCCACCGTGGAGGCGGGGGGTCAGCGTTGTGTTGGGGCTGGACGCTGCCAGGCGTGGTGTGCAGGGCCCTCAGGACCGCCGGGTCGTCCTCGACATCAGGGCAGAGGGTTGGGGACCAGGGAAGGACCTCGCGGTCACCCCGGGGAAAGCAGTGGGGACAGGTGGTGGGTTCGGGGCAGCTCAGAAGGACACAGTGGGACATGTGACCGGGGGGCGG
>NW_007248722.1:38950-42163 GCF_000164805.1 Carlito syrichta | reverse complement strand
AGGCAGAGGAAGAGGGGAAGGGGGGCAGAAAGCGACAGGGGAGGAAGAGGGGGGCAGAGAGGAGGAGTGGGAGCGCTTCTGCCTGGGGATTTGGGAGAGGCCTTCTGGGAGCACAGCCCCCATCCTCGTCTGTGCCCTGGTGCCCACGCGGGCCTTGCCCCTCAGGGAAGCCCGCCTCTGTGCAGCCACCGTGGCCTCTGGACCGTCCTGTGTCAAGAAGAGGTGGTGCCCTCCGCCTCTGGCCTGTGGGAGGAAGGGGCGGGGAGCCTGGATTTCCGCCCGAGGCTGACTGGTGCTGTCCTGTGCTTTGTCGTCTCTGCCGCCTGGATGCTACTGTTCTAGAAGTGTGGCTGTGGAGCCCCTTGCTGGCTGTGGCCTCGGGCGAGGTGACAGCCGGCCGGTCTGTGGGCTGCAGGGATGCTGGGAGGTCACACGTGTCAGAGCACGGAGAGGGTGAGGGTGGATGGACGGAAGGGGAGGGGGCGGCACCGCTGGAGCCGCATGCCGGAGGGGCGCACTGGCACCAGAGCGCCGAGGATGCAAAGGTCGGCAACCCACAAAGAAGAGAAAGGAGAAAGGGGTTATTTCAACGGAAGCGAGCCCGCTCTCCAGATGTGTGTGGCCCCGTAGCCCCGAGCCCTGGCTTAAAGCCTTTCCCCTGGAGAGGTGGCCATCAGGTCGACGTGCCTGCCGTGACACCCCTGCTGACCACTTGTGGATGTCTTGGGGACTCTGAGGGGGGTCCTGGTCACTAGGCACTGAGTATATAATGGGTTGATACTGGTCATGCTTGGGAAATCTGAGTGTCGAGAAAGACAAATTACAATCGGCCGGTGCCGGTCATGCTTAAGGAGTCTGTGTCCCTGAAAAGTCCAAGTCGGCAAAGTTCATCTTTACCTAGAGCATGTATTTCTCCCAGACAGAGCCTCTACTTTCTCATCATCATGTTAGGGTTTAGGAACAAGATAAAAAATGCATTTCTCCAGGACATAGCTTCCACCTTCTCCTCCTTGTGTCAGGGTTTAAGAACAAGATTTTAAGAATGGCTTCCTGCTCTCGGCCTGTCCCTTCAACACGAGTCCTCGTGCATGGCCACTCGGCCTCTTGCCCTACCATGCTGTCTCTCTGATGAGCCTTGCCATGGAGCAGGCAGCTGGCTCCCCACTAAGCTGTGCTTGGAGGCACCTGTAGTCCTGGCTACTTGGGAGGGTGAAGCAGGCGGATCGCCTGAGCCCAGCAGGTTGAGGCTGCGGTGAGCTAGGATTGCACCACTGCACTCTGGCCTGGGCGACAGAACAAGACCCACCTCTAAAAAAACCCAGCTGATGCGAACGGCTCTACAAATCGGCAAAAACCTGTTACTGGGGAACAAAAAGAGAGGGAAAAAACAAAAATAAATAAATACATAAATAGTAAAAATTTAAAAATCCAACCACAGACAGACGATGAATTCCCGTCTGCCCGGGGCTGGCCCCAGACCTAGCCCTTCCCACCGGCTGCGAGCTCTGTAACTCCTGGGGGCTCCTCTGGGTCTCTCGCCTGGCATGGGCAGGTCCGTCCAACCTTCAGGTCTCCCTCTCACGTGCACCTTTGTCCCCCAGAGCCGGTGACCGCCCCAGAGCTGAGCGTCACAGTCACGCCAGCAGGCGCGGCCCGGCTGGTGACCCTGCGCTGCCTGGCGGCCGGCGGCTCGCTGCCCATCACCTACACGTTCCTGGGCCACAGGGGCCTCCTCGCAGCCGCCATCTCCAAGAGCACCCGGGAGCCCGCCGAGCTCAACCTCACTTGGGACTGCGCGGGCCAGGAGCCCCAGCTCAGGTGCGAGGCCAGCAACGGACTGCCCGGCTACACGAGGCTCAGCACGCCGGTCACCGTGGCCGCACCAGGTAGGGGCTCTGAAGGCGCAGGGCAGGTTTTGCGGCCGGACCCCGGGGCCATCTGTCTCCAAACAGAGTTCCCTGCCAGGCCCACGCCAGCCCTGGCCGTGCAGGAACTGCAGAAAAGCCCAAAGGGGGCAGGAAACGCGTCGGGGAGGGCTCCCGCCCTGCCCTCCTGCTGCAGGCCACGCTCAGCCTGCATCCCTCTTGGCCCAGGTCTTGGGTCTTCTTTGCTTTCTCATCACGCCTTGCCCCCTCACGCCCGTGCCCGCCCGGCTAACCCTGCTGGCCCAACCCTGGCTCACTCGCGCAGCCATGCCCACCCGGACCCCATAGCTCACCTCTTCTGCCCCAAGTTCTGGGTCTCTGGACCTGAGGCCCAACCCAGCTGGGTCAGGTCCTGCTTCCAGGGCTGCCCCCACTGAGGGTGGGCACGCCAGGGGTTCGAGTGGCCTGCTTGGAGGAGGCCAGAGCTGGGTGGGAAGGGCAGGTTCTCCCGTTCTGCGTCCTGGAGCTCTGCAGAATCGGCTTCCTCGGTGTGTGAAGGTCACATGTCAGGGCAGGAGCAGGATGGGGAGGTCGAGGGAGCCCAGGGGCAGGCTGAGACCTGAGCACACCCCAGCCTCGCCCACAGGACAGGCGCCCTGGAGTCTGGGAGGTCCAGCAAGAGGCACCTACTGGGCCAGCCCTTGCGCTCAGCAGCCATGTGGCCCTTGCATGCCGCCTAACCTCTCCGAGTCTAACTCGCCTCCTCTGTGAAAAGAGGACGAGACCAGCGGGGGGGAGGGCAGCACGTGCGGAGGGCTGGCACGGTGCCAGCCGCAGTCATGCTGGATCAGGGGCAGCTGGACAGGTGGGTGTCCAGCGCACCGGTGACTCTGCTGAAAGGCCGGGCACGTAGCGCCTGTAATGCCAGCACTTTGGGAGGCCGAGGGGGGAGGATCATTTGAGGCCGCGGTCATCATGATTGTGACGCTGCACTCCAGCCTGGGTAACAGAGCGAGGCCCTGTCTCTAAAAAATAAGTGAAAAATAAAAATAGACTTTGCGGGCCTGCACGCTGAGCCCCATGAGCAGCGTGGGAAGTGGGGCACAGTGTCGTCAGTCCGGGAGGCAGCCGGGACCGCCCTTTCTAGAACCCTGGCCGCCGGAGTCCCTGGAGAAGGACCTTGAATCACCCACAGTGCCATCTCCTCCCAGGCGGGCACGGCTGTGCCCTCTGCCTGCAGCTGCTGCTCCCGGGGCTCCTGGTGGTGCTGGTCATCCTCATCCTGGCCTGGAGGACGCGGGGCTCGTGCGTAGCAGGTGGGCCCAGGCGCCTGGGGGACAGCAGAGGG
>NW_007248722.1:34693-38930 GCF_000164805.1 Carlito syrichta | reverse complement strand
CGGGGTGGGGGCAGGAGGGAGGGAGCTCAGGACGGGGGGAGGAAAGGATGGCGGGGGGAGGGAGACGGGGGGGTAGAGGAAGGGAATGCAGCCAGCCTTATTTTTTTTGAGTCGGAGTCTCACTCCGTCACCCAGGCTGGAGGGCCGTGGCCGCTCCCGGCCACCACAGCCTCAACCTGCTGGGCACTGGCGACCCTTCTGCCTCAGCCTTCCAAGTAGCTGGAACCACCATGCCCGACTAATTTTTTGATTTGTTGTAGGGATGAGGTCTTGCCACGTTGCCCGGGCTGGTCTCGAACCCCTGGGCCCAGGCAATCCTCTCGCCTCAGCCCCCCAAAGTGCCAGGACTCCAGGCGTGGGCCACGCGCCCCGTCAGCCAGGCTCCTTTCGGCGAGCCCTTCCTGGGAGCCACCCGACGCCATCACAGGGCTGTGCTCTGGGTCAGGGTCCCAGAACTCCTAATGTCCCTCGTGCTCTTGTGACATGTGTTCTCATGGTGTTAGACACGCGTGACACGACGGCGCTGCTGGCCATGTTCTGTGTGCCAGTGGTGTTCCGCAGGCTCAGGGGCTTCACACCCCCCACCGGCCGCTCCAGGACTCTCGCCACCCAACGCCGTCCCCGGGGAGCGCCCACTCTCCCTCCCCCAGCGCCACAGCCACCCACCCGCTCGCTGCCTCTGTGAACTTGAACTCTAGGCCTTCTGGAGGGGAATCCACAGCGTCTGTTCAACCTCCCAGTGGCGTGTGTCAGGATTCTCTCTCCTTGAGTCTGAAGAAGATTCCGTTGTATCTACTGATTTATTTTACCTTTTTAACATTCTTTGAGGAGGCTGGCTGCACAGTGTTGCCCAGGCTGGTCTCCAATTCCTGGGCTCTGGCCTCAAGCCATCCTCCTGTCTCAGACGCCGCTGGGCCCGGCCTCCACTGTATTTTGCTTATGCCTTTCTCTGTCCACGGACTCTGGCTGCCTCTGCCTGTTGTCTGCTGTGCACAGGAGGAGCTCAGCTGTGCACGTTACTATTTCTGAACAGGAAGCCCTTGCTCTTCCTTGCATTATCCCTGTGGAGGCTATACTTGGCCATGACTTTGAGAACCTGGGTTCTTTCTCTGAGTCGGGGTCTCACTCTGCCGCCCAGGCTGGAGTGCAGTGGCGCCGTGATAGCTCACTGCGGACTCCAACTCCTGGACTCGGGCGATCCTCCCGCCTCAGCCTCCTGAGTAACTGGAACTACAGATGGGCACCACCACGCCCGGCTAGCTTTTTTATCTTTTGTAGAGGCGAGGTCCCACTATGTTGCCCAGGCTGGTTTTGAACTCCTGGGCTCAAGCCATCCTCCCACCTTAGGCTCCCAAAGTGCTGGGGTTACAGGCATGAGCCCCTGTGCCTGGCCAAAAACCTGTGTCCTGAAGCACCAATGTGAGACTGGGCAAGTGGGCCCTTGGCACCCAGCCCTGCACACCGCGTGGCTGGCAGCAACTCCCAGCCCTGCTTCCAACCCTGCTGGCGTGAGCCCTGTGATGTCCGGCATCCTCACTAGACCCGGTGGAGGAAAGCTCGGCACAGGAAGACAGACAAGTGCTCGTCCTCCCTTCCCCACCCTAAGCACCGCGTCAAACAGAAAACCGTGTCGGTAGAAGCCACAGTTGCTGTTTCACTCTTTGTGTCTTGTGACCTCCTCTGTCAGGATTTCACAGTGGCTTCTTCACTCAGCACACACGCGTGGGGAATGTTAAGACTCCCACAAAAGCCTGGGCGTGTGGCTCATGCCAGCATTTTGTGAGGCCAAGGTGGCAGAATCATTGGAGGTCAGGAGTTTGAGACCAGCCAGGGCAACATAGTGAGACCTCGTCTCTAACAACAACAAAAAATCTTTAAAAATTAGCCAGGCATAGTGGTGACTCCTGTAGTCCCAGCTATTCTGGAGGCTGAAGTGGGAGGATTGTCTGAGCCAGGAGTTCAAGGCTGCTTAGAGTCCGAGGTGGGAGGATGGCTTGAGCCCAGGAGTTCGACACCAGCCTAGGCAACATAGCACAACCTTGTTGCCACAAGATGGTTCCTGGGAAGTGGCCAGGGAAGGACACTGGCGGGTCCTGGCGCAGGGAGTGGGTGCTTTGGACGGATACTCTGTCATGTCCATGTTTTCCCTGGGTGCCTGCAGGGGCTACTGGAGGAGCCTCCTTCCAGGACTTTGGGGAATCCGGTCACAGGCAGGGAGGCAAGAAAGGCGTGGCTGGGTGGGTGCAAGCTGATATGTCTGTGCCGATGACTGCAGGAAAAGCCATGCGAGGCCACGTGCCCACGGATCCTGGCGAGCCACAAGTGGACACCAGAGTCTGTGAAAACATCTGCGCAAACCCATCAGGTGCAAGAGCATGGTTGGGAGCTGTGGGTGGTTTGGGGCCTTTGGCAGTTTTATTCTTTCAAGGCTTATAGACACACAGGTGACAAAGAGAAGGGCCAGAGCTTGGTCTCCAACCCATCTGGTGCCCAGGCTCCTCTTGGGTGTGCTGGTTTCGGGTCCTCGCAGACATCCCCTGAGGCTGAGCTGACGCCCGACTCCCACTTTGCTGCGTGTCTGCGGGTGCTTTACGCCCATCAGGGGTGACCACACATGTCCCAAAGCCCTCACGGTCCCCCTCAAAGCGGTCCTGGCACACTGCGTCACGGCACATGAGACTGGGCCCTGGCCACACGCCACGCTCCCAACGCGCCCCCGGCTCCTGGGTCATGGTGTTCCCCTTTTGCAGACAAGAAGCCCAAACTGGAAGTGAGGCTGAGGCCGCAAACGTCTACGGCCCCAGACGATAAGCCCACTGTGGAAGCCACGCCACCCTGCATGCATGGGGTGCAGGCCCTCGGCCCAGCTCCCCTTCTGGTCTCTCACCCAGGGGCCCGGCACTCCCAGGACCTCCACTATGCCACCCCTGTGTTCCAGGAGCTAGCTCCGAGACCCCAAGGTGAGTCCGCCTGGGCTGGGGATGCTGCTGAGACACTTGGCCATGAGAGCTCATCCCAGCACTTTGGGTACCCAAGGTGAGAGGATGGCTTGGGTCCAGGAGTTCGAGACCAGCCTGGGCAACGTAGCGGGGCCTTGTTGTCACAAAAATGAAAAAATTAGCCAGGCGTGGTTGTTCATGCCAGAAGGCAGGAGGATCTCCTGAGCCCAGGGGGTTGAGGCTGCTGTAAGACCTGTCTCAAAAACAGAAGAGAGATGACACAGATGGTTCCTGGGACGTGGCCACTCCCAGGAGCTTCAGGAGGCTGAGAGTGGGGGGCGGGGCCAGACACACCCTGGGCAACAGCAGCAGCCAGTGCCCAGCGCCCACGAGGCTGGCGGGGGGAGGGCAGCGCGGGAGGCAGGGGGAGGATGGACGGGGGAACGGCATGTGGGAGACCCAGAGAGGGTGCGGGTCACCACTCAGATGTCTTCAGGGCATCTAAACAGTCAGGAGACCCCGAGCGTGCCAGTGGGTGTGGGTTCTGTTGGCCCAGCTCTCGAACAGGACCTCCCAGACAGCCCCCTTGGACACGCACCCACATTGACAGATCACGCCCCCGTGCATGGCTCCCGAGCCCGTGCTGACTGCAAGGCCGGCCCTGTCTACTCCGAGCTCGTCTTCTGAAACATCACGGGTGAGACACTTTTCACAAAGCTGATTCACATGCAGGGGAAGCAAACCTGTTTGAAAAATGTCTTTGGGTGAACTGGCGCCTGGGGAGAGAGTGTCACCTGGTTTTCTGGAGCCCACCCATTTTTTGGAGGGTTTTTGTCTTTTTTTTCCCTTCAAGTCAGGGTCTCACTCTGCCACCCAGGCTGGAGCACAGTGGCACAGTCACGGCTCATGGCAGCCTCGACCTCCTGGGCTCAGGTGATTCTCCTACCTCGGCCTCCCTAGTAGCTGGGACTAGGCACGTGCCACCATGCCCGGCTAATTTTCTTATTTTTTGTAGAGATGAGGTCTCTCGCTACTGCCCAGGCTAGTCTCAAACTCCTAGCCTCAAGTGATCCTTCTGCCTCAGCCTCCCAAAGTGTTGACCTGTTTTGGGGCTTAAATGTTCTCCCCCAGCCGGGTTGTTCGGTGGTTCAGCCTGTAGTCCCAGCACTTTGGTAGGCTGAGGCGAGACCCACCCAGGCAACTTGGTTAGACCTCGTCTCTACGATACATCAAAAATTAGCCGGGCGTAGTAGCACACGCCTGTAGTTCCGGCTACTTGGAAGGCTGAGGCGGAAGGA
>NW_007248722.1:28943-34563 GCF_000164805.1 Carlito syrichta | reverse complement strand
GGAGTGAGACTCCAACGCAAAAAAAAAAAAAAGAAAGAAACGTTCTCCCCCTGGCCCACGTGGGCACATCCAGTCCTGTGAGCACACAGCAGTTGGGTCAGGCAGGTCCCCCCCATGCCACCTTTCAAGGTATGACAATAGCCACTGTTCAGGCCTCCTTGTCCCAGGCCCACCACAGTGCGACTGCAGTCTAAAAACAAAACGAGGCGACCTGGGAGACGTGTCTGAACACAGCCGAGCCCCACAGGGCCCAGGAGAGGAAGGCAGAGACTCGGCGTGCCTGGTCGCCCTCTGCCTTTAATTCGCTCTCAGACGTTGCGAGGCTGCACATCTCAGTCCCCCAGATCCAGCTCCCAGTCGTGGGGGAACCTCTCAGAGTCGAACTGGGAGGACGGGCGGGTCCCGGGGCAGCTGAGACAAGTCACCCCAACCGGGTGGCTGAAGACGACAGACATTCAACCCTGCAGCTCTGGAGGCCAGAAGTCTAACGTCCCGGTGTCCCGAGCTGCTGCCCCTTCGCCCTCGGAGGATCCCCCGCCTCTTCATGCGTCTGGCAGCCCCAGTGTCCCTTGGCGGGTGCTGCGCTACTGCAAGACCTGGCCCTGCCTCCGCACGGCCGTCTCCCTGTCAGCCTCTGTGGGTCTCCCATGTGACCACCCACAACCCTGTATCAAGACACTCGGTCACCTCTGCAAAGACCCCTTTCCCACATAAGGCCATGTTCACAAGTCCTAGGAGCCAGGCGAGAGCTTATCTTCGGGAAGCCAGGTTTCAGCTCCTACAGGGACCACAATGACTTGCGACTGGATTTTCTCGCTCTAGGAGCTGTGAGTTTATAAAGCCCAATAAAGTCAGGAGGGGTCCGGGTACAAAGATCATCTGTGATCCGTCGATTGATGAGGTCAAGAGCGTCCACACACGGGCCTCTGTGATACATCGATTAATAAAGTCAGGAGGGTTCCAGACACAAGGACTCTCTGTGATATGTCGATTGGTAAGGTCAGGAGGGTCCAGACATGAGGACCCTCTGTGACACATCAGCAAATAAAGTCAGGAGGGGCCAGCCAAAGGCTTCTGACACAGGACTTCAGTGCTTCTGTCCGCTCCTCTCTTGGGGCTGCCCAGGCCCGTCCTGTTCCCTGAGCCTCCACCTGGAGCACTTCACATTTTCATCATCCAGCAGTGGCTCTGCAGTGACAGCGCACAAGGCCAGTGTTTGAACTTGGTCAACACCCAGGCAACTCAGGTTCAGGTGGACTGAGGCACTTGGCAGGTCGCCTGCAGCTGGCAGGGGTAGAGCTGGGAGTCAATCCTTGGGACGACAGCAGGAGCACCAGCAGGGAAGGGACGTGGTACCGGGTTCTAGTGACGCCGAGGGTCGTGCTACCACAAAGCACATTGGTGAGCTTACGTCCCCTTTCCTGTTGGTGTTTTCACCTGGGGAAGTCGACATATTACAGAGGCAGAGAGAGTCAGACTCCACCTAGGCTCAGTCGTGGGCTGCGTGACTCTGGGTAAGTGATTCAAACTCTCTGGGCTCCAGAGTCCGAGAGAGAGAGGAGAGAGAGAGAGAAAGAGAGAGAGAGAAAGAGAAACAGAGACAGAAAAAGATATAGACGGACAGAAACAAAGACACAGAATGAGAGAGAAACAGAGAGTGAGACAGAAAGACAGAGAGACAGAGACAGGCAGAGACAGACACAGACAGAGCCAGGCCGTGAGCTCAGTGCCCCACGCAGCTGCCACGGGAGGGCCGGGTCGGAGCGCAGGGCCCGGCCCCGCCAGCACGTGCCAACGCCCCTCTGGGTGCGCTCGCAGCTGCTCCCCCCAGAGGCACCAGCCTTTGGCGTCGATGCGGTGAGGGGCCCCTCGGCCTCCTGGATCTGAGCCCGGAAGGGGTCCTGGGGGGGGGAGGGGGCAGGGAGGACAGGCAGTCACCGACCCGGTAGAGCCCCCTGGGTCCCACGTCGACGGCCTCAGAACCACCACCAGGACTGCTGGGAGGTGCACCCATCCACGGACCCCCACGGCGAGGGCCACTCCGGACACACGAGCCAGAGGGCTGGGACCCGCCACAAGAGCAGGCAGAGCACGAGGGTGGCCTGTGCTTGGCCACGATCCTTGTGCAGTGAGTCAAGTCCCAGGAACCGCCTCCTTCCGACACGGGGGCTGGAGCAGCTGGGGGAGATGGCGAGGCAGAGGTGCTGGGAGCCTCCCTGGGCCCACTTCCCTGCCTCCCGACAGCCCCCAGCCGCGAGTCCTCCTAGAGACCCAGGCGGAGCTCCAGAGCAAGCTGCGGTCCATCCTCAGGGAACCCCCCGCCCCTTTCCAGCCAGCACTCACGGTCTGCACAGCTGGCCTGAGCCCTGGCTTGTGACAGGAGGGCTGGGCCAGCCGTGAGGTGCTATCCCCACCACAGGACTCAAGCTGCTCCTTCTTTCCTCTCGGTGGAGCTGGAAGGGACCTGGATCATGGCCGCACATCGTGTGCAGAGGTTGCGTTGCGTGTGGCCAGCATGGTGGCTCCTGGGTCTAGGGGGGTCAGAAGCCCCGCCCCACCTGGCATCTGCACGGCCATGCTGGTAGGCGTGAAGTCACACGCTGTGGCCCGCAGCTGTCACCTGCCCAGGCGCCAAGGGTGGTGCTGCCCCAGTCCCCATGGCACCATGTCGCTTCCACCCTCCCTTCGCAGCTGGGCAGGGCTCTGGAGTCAGCTAGGCCACTCGGGGAAGGTGGTGCCTGGGCCGCGTGGGGGATGGGCAGGCCCTGCCCGCTGTCTCACCATGCCATCCCCAGGCCGGGCAGGGCTGGAGGCGGCTGTGGCCAGCGGCCAGGCAAGAGTGTGGCCTCCTCCCCGTCCAGCTGCTTCCAGGCCCCACCACAGGCGGCTCAAGCCCGACATCGGTGGGTCTCAGACCCCATGCGCCATCCCTGTCCTGCGGCGGTGGGGGACCTTGGGCAGACATACGTGTCCTGCGGGCCAGGCTCCAGACTCTGGGGTCGGTCTTGGTCAGGCGCCTAAGGAGTGGGCCGGGGCCAGGGCTCCTGGTGTCCCCCGTGGCGCTGGCCCAGCCACCTCTACCCCACTGGCCCCTGCCAGTTGTTAGCCATGCTGTCCCTGCCGGCCTGTCTAGCGCACCCAGGAGCACCAAGGTCTCAGCGTGGGTCTCCTTGCAGGTCCAGATACTCTGGCCTCCCTCTCAGCCACAACCTAGCTGGCACACCCCGGAGGCGCCGCCCAACCCTACTCTTCCAGAATCCAGCCACGCCTGCAACTCTCCCCGCCAACTCTGCCCGACGGAGCAGTCACCACCGGCTCCTCTGTGCAGTGTCCCTGGCAGCACACCTGAACTGCCTTCGTGCAGGAGGCGTCCTCTGGGCCCTCCCGCCGAATGCGGCCTGTGGTGGGTGCTCTGGCCTCCTGTGAGGACCTCACCGTACGTGCCTCCTTGAAGCCGAAGACTCCTTCCTCTGTGTTCCACTCAGGCCCTTTCCCACGGGCCAGCACGGTTCAGCAGGAATATCACCGTAGCACCCAGGCCCCCAAATGTTTCTAGAGGCCACAGGACACATGAAGAGAAGCAGGTGCAATTAACTGGCACAGTGGCTGTTCCTTCACCCACTATGCCCCAAGCCCCGCCTCCCCTGAGCCATGCTCCAACTGCTGTGGCACCATAGTGGCCCCGGGCCTGTGGGTGCAAGTCAGGAGACCCCAGCAGCTCCACCGTGTACCACACAGCGCCATGCCCAGACCCATGGTCCTGTCTCACCTCCGTGCCCTGTGGCCCAACCCTCAGGCCCACCCCAATGTGCCCGGGCTCCAGGCAGTGGCCCTGATGGCACCTTTCTCCGGCTCTGCAGACCCGGCCCTGGGGCTGGTCGTGGGGAGAGTGGGATGGGTTGGTGGGTGAGCCACATGTGGCGGGGCAGACAGGACAGCACCTACATGGCACCAGGAGAGACCGTCCGCTGAGACAGCTCCAGTCTGGGAAGATGAACACATTCTGGAGACAGATGGTTGCAGACAACACAAGTGTGTTTAATGCCGAGTTATACATGTTACATTGTTAGAGAGTACATTTTATGTCATGTATATTCTGCTACAGTGAGAGAGAAACGGCTGGGCGTGGTGGCTCATGCCTGTTTCCCTAGCACTCTGGGAGGCCAAGGTAGGAGGACTGCCTGAACCCAGGAGTTTGAGCCCAGCCTAGTCATGAGACCTAATCTTTACAAAAAAAAAAAAAATTTGTCGGTCATGGTGGCACATGCCTGTAGCCACAGCTACTTGGGAGGCTGAGGCAGAAGGATCGCCTGAGACCAGGAGGTCGAGGCTACAGTGAGCCACGATCATGTCACTGCACTCCAGTCTGGGCAACAGAGTGAGAATCTGACTAAAAACAAAAAAACCAAAGGAGTGCTGTGCAGTACCAGCCTCTGATCCTCCATGAGGGCACTGTTCTCCAGCAGGGGCTCAGGCGCTCAGAGCTGCACACGCC
Organism: Carlito syrichta; assembly: GCF_000164805.1. Classification (NCBI taxonomy): domain Eukaryota; kingdom Metazoa; phylum Chordata; class Mammalia; order Primates; family Tarsiidae; genus Carlito; species Carlito syrichta. The sequence goes on along the minus strand of NW_007248722.1, from coordinate 30,068 downwards.
AATGGCCACATCCCAGGCCGCGCCTTCCCTGGCAGGGCCCAGGGCTGGTGAGGCTGCTGGGTGCCCACTCTGTCCTTTGTAGCTGCAGCTCTCTGCGCAGTCCTGGGTGCCCTCTCCCTCAGGCCTGCCGGTGGCCCTGGGAGAGGGCAGCCTCCAGCTCCCCACGGGGACCTTTGGGCCTCCCAGCCTGCCCAGAGCTGGTGACCTCTTGTTGGCTCCTGGCAAAGCTTCCCACACGGTGAGTACACGCCGACGCCAACTCCACGCACCACACCACTGCCAGTGGCCCAAGCCTCTCAAGGGGAGCCCACGACCAGATAGGGTGTGGGGACCCAGGGCCACATGTGCTCACCGAGGGCAAGATGGCCAGAGGCAAAACTGCCGTGAGGAAAGTGGGGCAAAGACAGCCAGAGGCACGAGGCTGGCCACAGGTCCCCCTCCAGGACACACATCCTGCGGTGTGAGGCGATGTCATCGCTGTGGGAACGTCTCCGTCACCACACCCCGGGCTGTGGCTACCGCACGCTGGGGCCACAAGCCTGCGCAGCGTGAGTGCTCAATAGCGCAGGCAGCTGTGACACATGACGAGTCCCTCTGAGTGCTGGGACGTCTGAGGACAGAGAGGGCCCGGTGCTGCGATTGTAGGAGCCACCGTTGTACGTGCGGCCTGTCGGTTGAAATGTCATCACAGAGCTAGCCTGGCTCTGAAAACCGTCCTCACAGGAGTGGGTCACTGGGCAAAGGGGGACAGAGGAGGCGTGGGGACAGGTCACAACTGTGCATCTTCATACGTGCTTCAGGGAGTTTGTCATGTTTATAAAAACAGAACCTCCAGACTGCAACTGCCACTGACTGAGCTCACAGGCCAGTGTGGGAGCGTGAAGCCATGGACAGTGCTGAGCCTCCCCAGCTGCAAGCATGGCCTGGCTCTCAGCTGGTCCTCCTGTCTCAGCCGTGTTACACCGGTTTCTGCACAAATGATGTGCACTCTGAACGGTTAGATTTATTCCTGGGTACTTGATATTTTGAGGCTATGGTAACTTGTATCTTTGTTTTTCTCATTTCTTTTTCTTTTTCTTTTTTTTTTTTTGAGTTGGAGTCTCACTTTGTCACCCAGACTGGAGT
>NW_007248722.1:8118-28923 GCF_000164805.1 Carlito syrichta | reverse complement strand
TCGAACCCGTGGGCTCAGGCAATCCACTCACCTCAGCCTCCCAAAGTGCTGGGATTACAGGCTGAGCCACCGAGTCCGGTTGTTTTTCTCATTTCAATAGCTTTAGGGGCAGATGGCTTTTGGTTACATGGACTCAGTGTACAGCAGTGAAGAAGTCTGGGCTTTACGTCAGCTACCTGCACACACTGGACCCTAGAGGGGATTTTTCATCCCCCGCCCCGAGTCTCTAGGGGCTATGACACCGTCTCTGTGCCTTTGTAGGTCCTTAGTTTAGCTCCTGCTTGTAAGTGAGAACACGCAGCATTTGGTTTTCTGTTCCTGTTGGTTCACTTAGGATGGCGTGCTCCAACTCCCCGCAAGGTGCTGCTAGAGACACCGCGCCATCCTTTTTGGCGACTGAATGCTATTCCAAGGCGCCCGTGTGTCGCCTCCCCAGTGACAGGCCTTGCAGTGGATCCACGTCTTTGCAGCTGTGAACTGTGCTGGGATGGACATGAGGGTGTTTTTTCTGGCTGTTTTATGCTGCTGATCTGCAGAAACATCACCTTTCTGGTTGACTCTGTATCCTGCTAAATTCTCTCATTAACTTTCACTCCACCTGTAGATCTTCTTAAAATCTGGAGACCAGAAACCCACTGCTGTGGCTGCTGTGCTGCTGTCTCTGCCACAGCTTCCTCCTGCCCCAAGCCTGGAGACAGGGAGCTTGGCCACCAGGGACACTTGCTTCTCAGCCGCCACCGTCCCTTCCTGCTCACCAAGCCCCTGCATGGGCTCTCTCCCATGGGAGACAGCCAGCCCTCACCCCACAACAAGGCGGGCTGCACGTGGCTCTCCCTGGTGAGCGATGGCCATCCCCGGGCAGAAAGGCAGACCCATGAATGGGCTCTCCCCGGTGGGACAGACAGCCATCCCCGACCCCGGCCCAGCAAGGCAACTGTCACTGTCCTAGGCTGCTGACCCCACCACGCAGGAGGGTTACAGTGTGGCCGGAAAGAGCCAGTGATGACACCCACCACAGCAGCCCACACACTGGTCATGGATGAGGCTGGAAGGAAATCGAATGCGCGGTGGAGCAGGTTTCCAGGTACATGTTCCCACTGAGAGAATGATCAAGAACTACATGACCCGCCTGGAGAAGGAAAGCGAGCACAGGAAGGGTGTGCCCGAGTCGCTCAGTACGTGGGGACGCACGAACGAGAGCCAACAGGGTTCAGAGACACTTAAACGTCTCGGTTTAGGAGGCACAGAACCGGTGTGACTGGACACAGAACAACGGAAAGACAGAAAGCCCACAGTTCTAAGTACGTACGGAAATTCAGCATGGGATCAACACAGCATTTCATATCAGCAGGGAGAATCGGGCGAGCCAACAGCCTGAAAAGGCTTGAGAACCACATTCACCAAGTCCGCTGGTCTCTCCCTCATTCTTTACAACAAAAGTAATTCAGACAGATGAAGTCAAACAAGTGTTGGGTTTAAAAACAACCTTGACTTTTGTACGTATGACTCACAACCCAGAAGACACAAAGAATTGTTGTATTTGATTAGATGAGACATTTAAAAAATTACATTTGAAAAACATAAACTGAGTCAAAAGAATAACCAGAGGGAAGAGTCCACAACGCACCGTGTAACATCCTCATCAGTAATGGACTGAAACACAACTGGTGGTCCCTTGAAACTGTAACACTGTATTTTGCAGTGCCTTTTCTAAGTTCAGGCATGTTGCAACACACAAATACTTACCATTGTGTAACAACTGTCTACCATAATCAGTACAGCAACATGCTGCTCAGGTGCCTAGGAGCCTTGGGCAACACCATATAGCCCAGGGGTGCTGAAGGGTACACCATCCAGGTGTGTGTAAGTGCACTCTATGATGCGTGCTCAATGACTCCTGTCATTAAGTACTCCTGTCATTAAGTGATGCATGACTATATTCCTGGTAGAATGCCAGGAAAAGATGGCAACCACAGGCTCACACCAGGGCAGCACAGAAGCCCTGCCAGCATGATGCCATAAGTAGCTGTGGTCTCAACCACTGGCCCTGCCTTTGCCCTGCCCCTTGTGCTCCCAGGCTGGGGAGTTGCAACCTGAGAAGCTGCCTTCTCCCACAGCTGCACCTCCCTGAAGACTCAGGGGAGGCCTAAGCAGAGCAGTGACCAGCAGGGGACCTGTGGGATCTGGCCCCTTCCCTCGGCTGACCGACAGCACTCACCCCCAAGACAGCAACAGAGACCACCAATGGCATGTATGCTACAGGCGAGACAGACGGGATGCTGGAGGACTTCAGGACTTCTCTGCATACTACCACACCGGGGAGAGAAATCAAAGACACTTACTTGATTTCCTTGTAAATAAATTGTCAAGTTTTGGTAAAAAAAAATTTATCATAAAAAATAAATGTGTTACAGAGAAAATTCAACTCTATAAAAAATAATAAATTTATGAAAAGCAATTGGGTTGGAGGGAGGTTCTGTCAAAACAATACAGTCCAGGTAGGTAGTTCTATGGTAACTTCAGTCCCCATGAGAGCATTTTACAGAGTGATGGAAATTTTCAGTTGTGGTGGTGGCTATACATTTGTCAATACTCAACAATTTCTACATTTAAAATAGGTACATTTCTGTATGCAAGTTACACCTTAATAAAGCTGATTAAAACACGTGTGTACACTCCAGACCCCTGCAGTCCTGAATCTGAAGTGAACACACTGTGTGAATGCACGGTGAGCCCTTTGTTTAGGGAGGAAACATGCACTCTTATACATCTGCAGCTCTCAACACTGACACATGACACGGCCTAGAATTGGGGTCACCTTCCAGCAATGAGTATCCTAAAACCTGAGCATGGTATCCAAACACTTTTCTCCGCTCAGAGGAACCAGAGCAGCTTGGAGAAACACAAAAATATACCCTCTCCAGTGGTAATGGGTAGTGAGGAAACTACCAAGACTACGAAAGGGTGTCAGAAGGACTCGGTCACCTCAAAGACGGGACAGGGTGAGTACGGCGAGGAACAGTGACCTAATGGGAGAGGGCCTGGCATTATATGCTCTCCAGTGATCATCAGTTAGCGAGGACCGAAAGGGTGCCAGAAGGATTCGGTCAACTCCATAACAGGACGGGGTAAACACGGAGAGGAACAGCAACTGGACGGGAGTGGGCCCGGCATTCCTTTCTTTCCTGCCGCCAGGTGAGCAACTCATAACTGGGAAGCCTTCCTTATAGAAGTGCTCAAGCAAGCAAATGCGGAAGATGGGCTCCCAGTGTTCCCACCTGCAACCCTGGACAGACAATCTAGGTGCTGACAGTCAGCATCCCAGCACAGGAGCAACCAGACACCACTGCCTCCTGATGGAGCGACCACCCATGAAAAAACCTTGCCAGAAACTGACCTTAAAGTTGGTCAAGCCTCTGGATTCAACGACCAGCGCACAGTGAACACGGAGCAAAGAGGGGCCAGCTGAACTATACCTGGACGATGCAACAAGCAAAGGCAGACAGCGGAAAGGCCCCTCACCAGCAGATGGGGGTGCGAGGAGAGGAGTGGGGTCTGCAGGACGACCGGCTGGGGAACAAAGAACCCATCTCTATACACGGCCTTGACTCAGACCCGAGGGGAAGAAAGTCCAACTGGAAATGAGTGGATATTTAATATTAAAGAATTCTTCAGTTTTTATCACGAAAGTTCTCAAAACAGATGGCACCTGCTAAGAATGCCCGTGGGCCAATCACCCAGCTGCAACAACTCAGCACTATTCTTATTTCGCCTCTCTCCCACCACTAAAAACATTTTTAAGCAGAATTTTAAAGCCAGTTTCAGATAGCATATAATTTTTTTTTTTTTTTTTGAGTTGAAGTCTCACTGTCACCCAGACTGGAGTGCAGTGGCTGCTCCCGGCCACCGCAGCCTCGACCTAATGGGCTCCGGCGATCCTTCCACCTCAGCCTTCCAAGTAGTCAGAACTACAGGCATGCACTACCACGCCCGGCTTATTTTTTGATTTATTGTAGAGATGAGGTCTCGCTGCCCAGGCAGGTCTCGAACCTGTGGGCTCAGGCAATTTGCTCACCTCAGCCTCCCAAAGGCGCGGGATTACAGGTTGAGCCACTGAGCCTGGCTGATAGCATATAATTTATATAATTTCACCCCCAAACACTTATGTATCTTTATCAGATAAGGGTTTAAAAAAATTTTTTTTTAAATAGAGATATGGTCTCACTATGTTGCCCAGGCTGGTCTCAAACTCGTGGTCTCAAGCAATCCTTTTACCTGGGCCTCCTAAAATGCTAGGATTACAGGTGTGAGTCAACGAACCCAGATGAGTATTTTCTTAAAAGGAAAAAATATAACCATATTACCATTATCACACACCTAAGAAAACTATCAACAATTCCTTGATATCATCTAGTACTCTTTTTGAAGTATGATCATGGTATTGTGCTTAACAAAAGATTCTTCATTAAAATATTTATAGATGAAATGATGTGGGCAACCCCTTCGGGTCGCCTCCCACTGTGGGTGCTTCTCTGCCCTCTCAATAAATCTTACTTTCTCACTTTAAAAAAAAAAAGACATCTGGGATCTGCTTTGAAATAACAAGGACGGTGGTGCTGGTGGGTGGGACAGATCTGGTTGCTGGGGCTGGCTGATCACATGGGATTCCTTCTTCTCTTCTGAGTATGTCTGTTTTAGGAATTCTCCATAAAAAACAAGCAAAAAATAACCAAAAGAAAAAAGCACACCAAGAAAAGTCAAAAGGCAGGTCAGTCAAACTTTCAAGACGTGGCTGACTCTGTCAAGACCATTTCCTGGGAACAAAACCCACTTCAGAGGGAGTAAGACACCACGCAGCCCCGAGGGACCAACTGTGGTTGATCTAAACCAGGACATTCTAAGTCCCTTGGGGAGTGACAGGTCCGGGAGCTATCATGGGACCCAGTTCTGACCACTGAGAGGAGAAGAGTCCTCTGCTTGGGTGTCTGGAAAAGCTTTCCTTTCAGGGAAGTCTTGCCTGGCTAGCCCTTATCTCCTTGACTAGCAAGAATGGTGTGAAGGCTAGAAGTGCAGCAGGCACCTAGGCCCCTGAGTGTAAGTACAGGGTGGCAGTACAGAAGGGCAGGACGCACCCAGCCCTTAACTACACAAACAGCGATGCCAGCTCTGGCTCCCTCGGGCACAAGCGAGAGCCCAGCCGGCGTGACCTAGTGAGCCGGAGGCAGCTTCTTGCAGCCAGACATGCTCCTCCCACAAAGGCAGATGCCGAAACTTAAAACTGGACTTGAGAAAGCACCCGGTATCCGCAAAGGCTCAAATGGCTAAGTTCACGAAGACTGCCCAGTCAGGAGGGCAGAATGTTTACACACAGAGATGAGCAGCTATGCGCTCCCGGCTGCCGCTATGTACTTGATGACGAACTCTCTGACTTTGGATATGTGCATCATCTCCTTCATGGTGGTGTCGCGGCTCCTCAGATGTGCTAATCCATTCTCCAGAGTGGTTTCAGTGACCAAAACGGCAAAGAGGACACCCATCTCATCATACCTAGGAAGAAGCAGTCAACAACACCTGAGCACAATCCAGACTGTGAGACCCCCATCACCGGCTAGGATGACTCAGGTCCAGGCCACCCTTGACCACAAACTCAGTCAGTCAGGGGCTGAGAGTTCAATTCACTGCTACCTCCTTACTGCTGACTTCCTTGCAGGACTCCATCGGAAACTCATGTATTTCTCTAGTTACTTGCTTATTGTCCATTTTATCCTACTAGAATATAAGCTTCAAAAGACCAGGAAGTTTTTGTCTTGTTCACTACTATATCAAATTGCATAAAACTTAATAGGTATTTCATAAATATTTCCATAAAAATAGCCTGGGACAATAAACCCTTGACCGTATAAAGAACAATGGCAACTTGAAAATGTTCACAAGACTCAAAAGGGTAAGATTTTAAACTATATATATCATAAAGACACGGTCCTGCTATGTTGCCCAAGCCAGCCCTTAACTCCTGGGCTCAAATGATCCTCTATCTTGGCCTTCCTAAGTGCTGGGATTACAGGTGTGAGCCACTGCACCTGGCCTCAAAGGGTAAGATTTTAGAATCTGAGGGGACTGGAAAGTTCAAGTACCGCCCTTCACTTTACATATGACAAACCACTAGGTGTTCTACTTCTACTGATGGAAAACCCCTTTTCTGCAGACATCATCTGGAAAGTTTATTTTAACAAGTTGTCAAGAACTAAAGAGCAAAACACAAAGCTTCACTTTTCACCCAAAAGATATGCATTCCACACAAAAGCTAAACATCGAACACAAGAGACCCACGGGAGGGAAGAAGGGATTACTTCCTTAAAAAACAAAAGTGGATAGACTATCAGGGCAAGATATAGACAGGAGATCAGCCAGGGGATTCTCTCAACAGTCCAGGCAAGAAACACTGGCGACCCTCACTCAGGTGGTGGCGGCAAAGACACAGGCTGGGTCTGAGCTGATGACCCTGCTGGTGGCCTGCGTGGAGTGAGGAAGGGGAGGGGCATACAGTCCCCAGAAGGCCCAATCTCTGTCCTCCAGGACAGAGTGCTCTTCCTTGAGTAAGCCAAAGCCTGGGCTCAGCTCTGTCAGTGCTGACCCTGCAGACCTCCCCAGGAAACCAGCAGACTGAGGCGCCCATGCTCGATGCTGGGTCTTGGCGTGGCTGCAGCATGTGCTCAGACACCCTGCAAACAAGCACCCTGCTGCAGCAACTGACTAAGCTCTGTAAGAGGAAAGGTGTAGCATCAGCTTAAATTATATTCTGCATCTATTCAAAAGAGATGTGTTTCTGTTATCATAGTAAAGAAACACAGAATCAAACACTCTGAATAAGCACTGTTTTAATGACAAGGAAGACAAGTCTTACTTTGAATAAAGCTGTTCCAATGAGAACTGCACAGTCTCCAAATAGCCAGGCCACACAGAAATTCCACTTTCTAGTAATTCATTAAATAGCCCTTGACAAACCTGGAGAAAATACAAAGATTTTAAATTAAATATAAAGAAATAAAAACAGCTAGAGTGGTTATCCTATTTTTGTGAAGCCACAAATCACCTTATCCAGTCTCTAAAATGCATACACATAAATTCCTTAAACTACGTGATATGAGTGTTTATACTTTATATGTTGCATACCTTACAAATTATACACTTCTGGCTGGGCACAGTGGCTCATGCCTGTAATCCCAGCATTTTGGGAGGCAGAGGTGAGTGGACTGCCTGAGGGGTTCAAGACCAGTCTGGGCAATTTGGCGAGACCTTGTCTCTACAATAAATCTAAAAATTAGCTGGGCATAGTGGTAGGCGTCTGTGGTTTCAGCTACTTGGAAGGCTGAGGTGGAGGGATTGCCTGAGTCCAGCAGATAAAGGCTGCGGTGGCCGTGAGCATGCCACTGCACTCCAGCCTGGGCAACAGAATAAGATTCCAACTCAAAAAAAAAAAAAAATGTACACTTCCTCTGAAATAGAAGAAATTAAGTACTGCAAAACTGAACACTAAACACATGTCTACTGAAACACACTTTTATATTAAACAAGTATTTTTATTATCACTTTCATTTAAAACATAAACAAACAAAACCAAGAGTCTACCTGGAAGACACAGGAAGTCCAAGGGGCTACGTGAGCTCGAAACTCGTGAGCAGTGGGGGCCGAGCTGTAGGTTACACCCACCAGGGAGGAACAGAGGGGCAGGGGAGGCACAGGTGGAAGCCAGGGAGAGGGGTTCCACAGTCAGCAGCAGATGCTTCGAGAGTGGCAGCCAGTTTCAGTTGGATGCTGGAAATACGTGAGCACTAATAAACAGCCCACAAACTTCCAGCCTCCGAGTACTCTAGGGAGGGCTTCCCGCCCTGGTGCTGCCGACAGTGGGTGCTTAGCGGCATCCCTGGCCTCCACCAGCAGCTGGGCACCTACACCAGCCTCCAGATGCCACTAGATGTCCCCGGCTGGGTGGGAGCAGGGCTGCCTGGGCTATAGCACTTTTCTCAAACTCCAGGAACCTGTAGCTCTCAGGGTGTTGGGGAGATGCTCACACACGGGGGAACATGGGAAATGAGCTGCCACTTGCTCCTTCCTCAAGGGCACCACCCTCCCACTTCCCCAGACCTCCCCACAGGAGCCAGGGCACAGGCCAAAGGAACTGCCTTCACTCTCCGAGGTGTTTTCACTCAGGTCCTGGGTGGGGCTGAGTTGCCCAGACAGAAAGGATGGCTGCTGAGCCGTCCTTGGGGAGACATGAAAACTACCCCCTCCTGGCCTTTCTTGAGAGTATTTGTGACTATAATCCATAGAGGTCTGGAGCATTTACTTAAGCTGACAAGCATCAAAATGCTAAGTTCAAAGGGAAAGAAACAGTTCACGAGACATTGGTAAGACATGTGGATTACTAAGACTATGTACACTCGTTAAAAACAGGACTGAAACCGGGCTCGGTGGCTCAGCCTGTAATCCCGCACCTTTGGGAGGCTGAGGTGAGTGGATTGCCTGAGCCCGTGGGTTCGAGACCCGCCTGGGCAGGCGAGACCTCATCTCTACAATAAAATCAAAAATTAGCCGGGCGTGGTAGCACGTGCTTGTAATTCTGGCTACTCGGAAGGCTGAGGCGGAAGGATCACCAGAGCCCAGCAGGTCAAGGCTGCGGTGGCCGGGAGCAGCCACTGCACTCCAGTCTGGGCGACAGAGTGAGACTCTAACGAAAACAAAAAACAAAAAACAACAACAAAAAAAACCAGGACTGACTTTACCAGTAAAACCCACTGATTTGTGTTCAGCTTCTTTAAGACACTATATTCCAAATTATGTATAATTAATCGCAGTATTGACTCATGGTTCATCACTTAATTAAAACATTCAAAAAAGTAAATCGGTTCAAATAAAAAATCTACTTTTTATTTCATGTAGAGGCAGGGTCTTGCTCGCTATGTTGCTCAGGACAGTCTCCAAATCCTGATCTCTGGCCTCAAACAAGCCTCCAGTCTTGGACTCTAAAGCGCTGGGATTACAGGCCCAAAATAAAACAAACGTCAAGCTACTTGGCTGACCTGGAGTCATGGTTAGGTTGAGCATCCCAAACCTGAAATTCTAAATGTTCCAAAAGCAGAAGCTCTTTAAGCTCAGCAGAAACGTGCATGAGGACACAGAGGATTCCAGACTTCTGGATTAGGGAGCTCAGTGGCAAGAATTCCGCAAATATTCCAAAAGCTAAAATTATCCAAGAATTGAAATGCCTCTGGTCCGACACATCAGGACAATAAAGCCCAGCCCATGGTTAAAATCAGGACACGCACCTCACGGAACCCACCTGTCTCAACTCCACCGTAGGGCCTCTTCCCACATCCAGAGCAACCTTGACGGGGGCTAAGCAAGGGTGAAGTTTAAGGACCTAAGGCAATCCAAGGAGGGAGGATGTGAAAGGAGAAAGCACGTCTTGTTTAAGCATAACAAGGACCACATACAGAGTTTTATCAACAGTTAACACTGAGTGAAATGGAGTCAGCGGAGGCCATGAATGCACCGCAATGACCTCTCGGCTCAGAGGAGCCGCAGACCCTTCCACGCAGCGACAACACACCTTCCCTCCTGGCTTCGCCTCCAACCTGCCGCCCAGGTTTGTCGCTTTGACACTCCTCCTGCCATCCACCCGCCTGCCCCACAGACCTTCTAATGCCTGAGCGGTGCTGACACAGTTCTAGGTGCTGGGGTGAAAACTCATCTCTCCTGGCAGGAGAAGCAGTAAATACACAAAGTGAGAAGGCAGATGGAGTGAGCGGAGGCGGAATGCCAAGAAAGGAGGCGGGGTGCTGGTGGGGGGAGGAAAAGGGGGCTGGCACGTCGACCTTGGGACTCAGAGACAGTCCCCCAACCCGCGAGGTGACACATGCGCAGGCTGGAAAGGAGGGATCCCTAGCATGTTCTAGAAACAGCAGGGTCAGTGCTGCTGGGGTCAACTGAGGGGAGGGGCCCTAGTCTTTCCGAAGAAAAGGAGGGGCTCGCTGTGTGCTCTGAGTGTTCTGGGCATCCACTCGGCAAGCAAGGTGATAGTGGTTCCATTCAGGGAGCAGCCATGGAGGGCTGAGAAGTGGTCGGACTCAGGATATACTTAGGAGCTGGAGAAAGCAGGACTTGCTGATGGCTTAGACGTGGGATGTAAGGAAAGACAGGATCCCTGTCCATGTGCTACGCAACCTGTAAATCCCAACACCAGAGCTGCTCTCACCAGCTGCGCTTTACTCTGGCATTGCAGGCTCAATGAACACAGCACCGCTTCTAGCCCCAGTCGCGCACACACGACTCGACATGACCTGCTGAAACCCACCACCGTGGGCAACCTGCTTTCACGTCCAGCGGACACGACCATTCCACCCTTGCCCCTTCAACCCCTGCTTCCCCACACGTAAACCAGCAAGTGCCTCTGAATCCCTGAGAAATGGAGGGTGAGAGTGAAGCATCCTTCCAGGCCACACAGCCCAGTCACGTCCACCTCCACCTCCATCTCCACCTCCACCTCCACCTCCACCTCCTCCACCTCCACCTCCCTTCCTCCCTGCCATTCAAACAGCCCCTTTTCAAGACAAAGCCTCTACCTATGTGCTTGGTCTTGTCCTGACCCTCCTGTCCCTGCCAACATCTTGCTCCGTTAGTCATCCTCCGCTATAACGCCAACCCCTTCCCGCTCTTATCTCTGAACCCACAAACATGCTCCAGTGCTACCCAGGTACTCAAAGCAGCCTCTCCCCTGGGCCCAGCTGTGACCTGGTGGCCAACACGTGGGGCACGACCAGCAACCAGATCCCCAGGACAGAGGTCAGTGCCCTGGGGCTTGCGAGCCCTGTCTTCCTCACTTCTGTGACCAATGGGAAGGCTCAGGGTCCATAACCAAACGGAATCACCCAGGACTGCCCACAGGGGATGCTGTGTTTTATTCTGGGAGAATCTGATTATTATTTCCACAGCCAGATTCTAAAAAACTGGGAAATACTTAAATTACGAGCACCAAAAGAAAAGTACTATTCAGAGTTTACGTTAGAAACCAAGCACACTAACATAAGAGAGGAAAGCCCATCCTTAGTTCCGCATGTCTGCATCTGAAGGAGCTAAGGCACCTTTCTGTGAAGACCGTCGTTTCTCATGAAGGCGCTCGCTGTCAGCTGGAAGGAGTCGTAGAGGTAGGCCAGCACGCCCTGGTCCAGGTCTCCACTAATGGACAGGACACAAGGAACCACATTCTTCCGTCCATCTCGGCCCTTCCCAGAAAGCAGAACAAAAATGTATCATTTAGCAGAACTCGTTCTTAAAATTATATATTTTAGACGTATAACAGTACAACTTCATTTTACAAAGCACCCATGTGCCAGGCCTGTGCCAGACACAGGCCACAAGGATAAGAAAGACACATTCTGTGCTCTCAGGAGTTCAGTTCTGGTGGCAACTCTTCTTCGCTGGAACACCTGATTTCTCACACCATTCAACACCGTTTTTACTGATCTACTTCACTGTCCTCTAAAAACATATTTGGAAACTAACTATAAAATCAACTAAAAACAGACATAAAATAGCTTAAGAAACATTTCAAAAAAGGCTACTAGGCCAGGTATAGTGGCCCACACCTATAATCCCAGCAAGCTACGGCAAGCAGAGGTAAGAGGATTGCCTGAGCTCAGGAGCTTAAGACCAGCCTGGGCAACATAGTAATTTCTTGTCTCTACAATAAAAAAGAAAAATTAGCCAGGTGTAGAAGTGCATGCCTGTAGCTCCAGCTACTTGGAAGGTTGAGGCAGTGAGATCACCTGAGCCCAGCAGGTCAAGGCTGTGGCAGCTGTGAGCGTGCCCACTGCACTCCAGACTGAGTGAAGGAGTGACTCTGACTGAAAAAAAAAAAAAGCACACTAAATGACAAACTGTATTTAACCTTTTCAACATGTTCAGCTAGTGATGAATACTTTTGTGAACTCTGAAAACAGAAAAGCAACCATTTCATGGGAGAGTAAAATTCTGCAGTAGAAAACTTTTCATCAGAGAAAGTTACCTCAGTAAGGAACAAAATAAGAGAAGGATAGTCACGATTCAAATCATCTTTAAATCCCTGGTCACATCGCTGAGCTGATTTTTAACTATAATTAACCAATTAGTTTCATTTGTGAGATGAATACCCCAAAATAAAGCACGAAAGTGGAAAAGCTGTGGGAAAATGCTCACAAAATGCCTTTTAGCTTTTCCTTAGTTATCTTACCCACCTTTAAAAATCAACCTATTTTCTATTCACTATACATGTACTACTGTTTTCATTTCAGGTTTCAGACAACGTTGTCACTGTAAGACTGCATGAGCCACCCGACAGCACATACAACGCAACCCGTGTCAGTCAGGATGTCTCAACACTCCCCCTGGAACGACTCAGAGTGGCTCCACGTGACGTGGCCAGGGTCCCTTCCCTCACAGGCGCTGGAGTCCCTGCCAGCTCCACCTTCCTCTGTGAAGTGCAGCGAAGACCTCGTCCCCCCTGCCGGGGCTGAGCGTAGGGTCAGCCAGCCGGTGCCCCAGTCCAGAGGGCCAGAGCCAGGGCCAGGTCTCTGGCCAGCGTGACCCCTGGGGAGAGCGAGGCTCAGGCTAGCCTTCCAGCAGCCTCTCCTCCTTCCCTGTGTGCTGGCAAGGACTTGGCAAGGGCCCAAGGCAGAGGGGGCAGCTCATCCAGGGAGCAGTTCTCTGCCTGGCTTTCCTAAGGCTTCCTTCCCCGGGGCAGACACTTACCTCATGTGTAATGGGGGCAAGGGACTGTTCTAGAGTTTGGTTACATGCAAGGAATGAAAAATAAATTGAAGAGGCTGGGGGCCGTGCTTCTCATTGTCAAAGAAGAGAATTATAGATCTGGAAGGAGGAAAAGCTGGAGGAAATCCCATGGCATCAGGATGGAATTTGAAGAAGTGGAATGAACACCTAGATTTTAACAGATATAGACACAGACACAGACACAGAGGTAAGTGAGAAATGTAACCATCTACAAACAGCTCCACTGAGAAGGCCCAGTACCAACGACACCTAGTTGTAAGGAGTCAATCTCACGGCAAGATCTCAGCTTTTAAATACATTTTGCTCTAATAGGAACCAAGGCTCCTTGGAGAAATGGTTGCACCACAGCTAGGTCAAGCCAACACATGATCCTGAACAATCTGCTGCTACAAAAAGGTCATGAAAGACAGGGAAAGATAAGAGGAAAGGCTCACTTGAAGGAAACTAAAGAGACATACATGCTCCTGGGCTGGATCCTGGGCCTAGAAAGGGCAATTTGGGGATAATCGGCCACGTGAGCAGGGCTCTGTGGGATGGAGAGCCGTAGTGGGTTTCAGCTCATGTCCTGATTCTGGTGTTCGCTCCATGGCCGTGTGGGCATTCTGCCCCCGAAAGACAAACACCGAGCACAAGGGGACATGGGACACCATGTCTTTAACGTATGCGCAGATGATTCAGAAATGATGAGAGAATCTGGGTAAAGAAAACACAGGTGCTCAGGGTACCACATACATGTAGTTTAGATGTGTTCCCAGGATACATGCGGACAAGGTCATGATCTCCCAGACTCCACAGGGTTTCTATGGGCTCCTTTCCCCAGGGAAAATGGTAGTAAAGCTTGTTTCCTTTTCGTCCCTCTTCATCCTGACAGTCACTGCTGCTGAAGTCAGATGGGCTCACAGCAAACTGGAAAAGAACATATATGATACGTGCTAGTTTACCCCGAATCCCATAATTATCCGTAAGAATTAAAGTTGCCTGAGACGTTTTACGCAGCAACAGTGTGAAACTAGTTAAGTTCCGGATACAAATTTTGAAATTCTTTTTTTTTTTAAACAGAGACGAGGTATTGCTATGTTGCCCAAGCTGGAGTGTAGTAGGTATTCACAGACATTATCATCACACGCTACAGTCTCAAATTCACACCCCGGGACCCTCCTGCCAGTCTCCTGAGTAGCTGGAACACTAGTGAAAATACTGAGCATACAGTATTATAAAATATATTATAGATATTCTATGTATATATTATAAAATTCAAAAATGGTATATATACTGTTTTTTAGTCTGAAAGAACTTCAGAGAAAATCTGTCGATGCTATCTAGGCTTTTTGTGACTAGTTTCTAAGAGTGGATGGGAACCATGACCTACAGGGAATAGAGAAGAAAGTACCACAGTTATTCTTTTCATCCTTCGGGAAAGTGTCTGCCACTTGTGATTTCTTCATAGTTTACGTGGGTGTGGGGGATTCCTAAGAGTTGGGGAAAGGTAAGACAACAGACAGCAAGACAGAAATGCTCGTGTCAACTTTTTTCTCTTCCACATCGACTAGCACTTGACTGTCGATTTCAGAACCACTTTGACGAGGAAGGAGAGTGCAAGGCTTATCAACAAGGGTATCTGAGCCCAGCAATGTCTTCACAAGAGGAACTTAGTTATCTTGAACAACGAAAACCGCCGGGTTCGGTGGCTCAGCCGGTAATCCCGCACTTTGGGAGGCTGAGGTGAGTGGACTGCCTGAACCCCGCGGGTTTGAGACCCGCCTGCGCAACTTGGAGAGACCTCATCTCTACAATAAATCAAAAAAATCAGCCAGGCGTGGTAGCGCGTGCCGGTAATTCCGGCTACTCGGAAGGCTGAGGCGGAAGGATCACTGGAGTCCAGCAGGTCGAGGCTGCGGTGGCCGGGAGCGGCCACTGCACCCCAGTCTGGGCGACAGAGTGAGACTCCAACTCAAACAAAAAACACAAAACAATGAAAACCATCACAAAGAGTTTTTCATCTGTATTTGTTGATCTGTTATAGCTGTGACAAATATAACATAGCTACATCAAATAAAATGTCATTTATGACACAGAAGCATTATCTCTGACATATTTAGACAATTTACTTGGCTGGGCATGGTGGCTCATGCCTGTAATCCCAGCACTTTGGGAGGCCAAGGCAAGAGGACTGCCTGAGTCCAGGGGTTTGAGACCAGCCCGAGCAATTTGGCAAGACCTTGTCTCTACAAAAAATCAAAAAAGTAGCCAAGTGTGGTGGCACATGCCTATAGTGCCAGCTACTTGAAAGAATGAGGCGGAAGGATTGCTGGAGCCCAGCAGGTCGAGGCTGCGGTGGCCGGGAGCGGCCACTGCACTCCAGTCTGGGCGGCAGAGTGAGACTTCGACTCAAAAAAAAGAGGATATATTTACTAAGTATTGAAAGTAAGTACTGCAGTACCTTTCTCCACCACAGGAGTCGATGGCGTAGCCAGAAGTCAAGCCACTGGCTTGAAGTTCTTGGAGATGTAAACCATACCAGGGAAGCTTCAGTCTTCTCACCAACTCTTTAGACACCAAAAATATCAGAAAGTTAGCTTCTTTGAAAAGTATATAATCCATGCCAAAGTGGAAATGACTGGTTCTTGACTCTTTATTGAGTAGGGGGTCTCATTCTTTCGCCCAGGCTGGAGGACAGTGGCAGGCTTATTGTTCACCACAGCCTTGACCTCCGGAGCTCAGGCGATCCTCCAGCCTCAGCCTCCCGAGTAGCTGGCACTACAGGTGTGTGCCCCCACGCCCAGCTTATCTTTAAATTTTTTGTAGAGATGAGGTCTTGCTATGCTGCTTAGGCTGGTCTTGACTATTTAAATACAAAGCCAAGTTATTTGCCACTCTTTGTACCTTTGAACACCATTCGGTATCTGCTGAGTATCAGAATCAGGATGAAAACACACTCCAATCTGAGCAAGGCCGTAAGGGAGCCTCTTGTTTACCAGGTCCAGGCAGTCAACATAGTGCTCCAAGGCACCTGTCAGAAGACAAATCAGTCACTGCATGAATCTATTCTATAAATCTAAACTATCCTTGCCCATTCATAGGCAAACTAACCCCGCAGTACAAGTAGCATGGAGCAATAAAGACATATCTTTACCGACGACCACTTAACTTTAGGTAGTTTCTCCCCAACGTTTTAGATGGAAGATTTTCAATTCTATAAGAAGGTTGAAAGAATAGTACAATAAACACCTGCATACCCTTCACCCAGATTCAGCAGTTCTATCAACATTTTTCCCCATCTGCTTTTTCTTGTGTACTCCCAGACACTTTTGTATGTAGCTCCCACAAACACATTCTCTGTGTACCCCATTATACCAGTTAATCGCAATACCACAATGCCACCTGACATACGGTTGGTATTTTATTTGTTCCAATTTTCTTTCACCCAAAATATCTTGTATGGTTCTCTTTCTCTCCAATTAAAGTTTCTGCACTGCATTTTGAGTAACTTTCAAAGAAGAATATTTCACATGACTCCTTCCCCCTTAAACTTTACTACTGACACTGACTTATGGTCTGAGTCCAGGCTAGTAATAGACTATCCCACATTTGAGATTTGTCTGATTATCTCTGTATGACTTCATTTTTAGCAGGAATATTAGTTGATGTGCATGTCTTATTGCATCATAACAGGAGAAACACAATATCAAATTACTACTGATAAAAGTAAATTTGATTACTTGGCCCAACATTTCATATACTGTATATTTTAGAAGCCATTGCTTGAATTAATTACACCGGGGACTGCAAAATAATAAAATGGTGAGTTTCCTGATCTTTCCTTCTACATTTATTACATGGCTTCTGTAAGCTTTCTCCACCCATTCCCAGCTTCAATTACTTACTTTTAAAATGAATGGACTCTTATGGACTCTCAGATTTATTTTAGTCAATGTGCTATGATTCATTACCAAGCACCAACATGTTCTAATATTCAATTTGTCCCAAATTTAGCCAGTGGAAGCCTTCTTAAGCCGGCATCTGTGTCCTGTGATACGCCCCAACAGTCTTCACACAATTCTTTGCTTTCTAGTACCATAAAATTCACCAGTCACCCTGCACTCTCTCTGCCCCAGACCTGGAAGGAGTCGTTTAGCTCTGGTTCATTTTATTTTTTATTTTATTTTTTATTTTTTTGAGTTGGAGTCTCACTCTGTCGCCCAGACTGGAGTGCAGTGGCTGCTCCCAGCCACCACAGCCCTGACCTGCTGGGCTCTGGCGATCCTTCTGCCTCAGCCTTCCCAGTAGCCAGAACTACAGGCATGCACTACCACCCTGGCTGATTTTTTGATTTATTGTAGAGACGAGGTCTCGCTGCCCAGGCGGGTCTCGAACCCACCGGCTCAGGCCATCCACTCACCTCAGCCTCCCAAAGGCACGGGATGACAGGCTGAGCCACCGAGCCCGGCTTCTGGTTCATTTTAAAAACCAAGACCTGAGCACTAGGTGGGCTTACTGATGCTGAGCATCACCGCTTCTAGCCCTCTTCAGGGAAGAAAGGTGGGAAATACACAAGGCGGGGGAACCCCCCAAAAAACTGGAATTATCTTTTGGAGGGTGGGCCCCTTGTGGTACAGGCATCCCCTACTAGGCAAGTGTTCTAGGAACCCGTTGGCATCTGTGTACTAGCTAGCATTGTTGTGAGAGGCTGCGTTTGGCTTCAACGAATGTATTTTTGGAGAGTCTTTTGATGCATTTGCCACTTAATGGCAGGTGATTTACGAGCACACCTGCTTCCACCAAGCTGAGTATATAGCAGTTTTTGACCAGAAACAGCATGACCCCTGCGCCCCACCTTCACTATTCACGTGATGTCGCCCTGAGCAACTTTTGTTTCCCCGGATGAAAAAAGTCCTCAAAGAAAAATGTTTTGCTGATGTAGAAGAGATGAAACAAAAAATGGCAGAAGTACTCAGGCATCAAAACGGATAAGTTCAAAAACTTTTGAGCAGTGGAAAAAGGGTCTCCATAGGTGTATTGCATCCAACAGAGAGTACTCTGAAGGGGACTGAAGTTTAAACATATAAAAATATACAATTTCTTTTTTTTTAGTTGGACTCTCACTCTGTCACCCAGGCTGGAGGGCAGTGGCACACTCACAGCCACCCCAGCATCGACCTGCTGGGCTCAGGCATTCCTTTTCACCTCAGCCTTCCAAGTAGCTGGAACTATAGGCACATGCTACCACGCCCGACTAATTTTTTGAGTTATTGTAGAGATGAGGTCTCGCGAAGTTGCCCAGGCTGGTCTCGAATCCTTGTGCTCAGGCAATCCTCTTATCCTGGCCTCCCAAAGTGCTGGCATTTTAGGCTTGAGCCACTGCGCCTGGCCTACAATTTTGTAATAAATAAATTCTGTTTTTTGGGAGGAGTCCTCCCTCATATACTGGAGGTGCCAAAAAATGTGTACACATTTTAAGAGATGTTATATATTAATTTTAAAAGTTGAATTGAATTATGGTAGCAATGTGCAGTATGATGTTCACTCAAAAGATGGTGTTAATCAAATGAATGCTAGCGTCACCATGTGACAGGCAGGAGAGTCAAAGAAAACAGCGGAAGCATGGCTGATGTTCGAGGAGAGCAAGACCATTTTGAAGTCGTATTTGAAATTCAAGAACGTTGTGGAAGTACAATAGAGGCTTGAGTATGCACCAGAACCTCCAAAATGCCTGACAACTGCATGCATTCATGGTGGACACAGGGTACCAAGTGTGACATGCACCTGGGAAGATCCGAGAGACCTCGCACAGCAACAAGCCCTGTAGTAGCTTGCTGTCATCAGAAATATCTGGACACTGATGGGAACCACTTTGAGCACCTATTTTAACTGTAGAAGTCAAACATGACTTGGATTCATCTTTTGATATTGGTATCTATTGGGTATTACAATTTTAATAGTTTTTTCCAATTCTTAAAATGCATATACATTTTTTGGCACCTTCTGATATTTAAAAACCATGAGTTCATACTGTTATTATCAATCCAAATTAAACAGTAGTTTATCCTTGCTTTCTTTTATAGTCTCTTCTCTTACAGTGAAACTAATTGGTTCCTGACATTAACCTAATTATTTGGTTTATCCTGTAATAAAATATCTTCTTATAATTCCCACACTTCTGCCTAGAATAAGTCGAAGAGATCACAGTGCCTCTGCTGTTCTTTATGCACTTAGACTACATCCCAATGAACAACAGCACTGTGTTCAGAAGTTACTTGATTTCCATAGATTAGCCTGTCCATGAGAAAAACTGACCTGACCAACCCCCACCCTCATTTTTGAGAGTGGGTTGCACTCTGTCTCCCAGTCGAGTGCAGTGGCATGATCATGGCTCACAGCAGACCTGATCTCCTGGGCTGATGAGCTTCCTACCTCAGACTCCTGCGTAGCAGGGACTACAAGCGTGTGCCACCACGCTGGGCAAAGTTTCTGAAGAGATGAGGTCTTGTTATGTTGCGCAGGCTGGTCTTGAACCTCTGGGCTCAACTGATTCTCCTGCCTTGGCCTCTCCAAGTGCTGCGATTACAGGCACAGCATCTGGCCCCTGCCTCCATTTTTTAAAAATCTGCTGAAAGACACGGGAGAGCTACCAAGGCAGCAAGGAGCTTGAAGTCCAAGATTTGGAGAGCACGGAAGAGCAGAGAGACTAAAAGCCAACACCCTGGGAAGCGCTTTCAAGTTTCAGGGAGCAGAGCCTCCTGCCCTATCAGGGGCCTGGTAAGCACAAAAACTAGTTTGTGGCCCACCAAGGAGAGGCCCTGGTCCACACTCCAGGATTTCACTGGGACACTTGCAGGGCTGCTCTCTAAGCCAGCCTCTGATCACTCGACCTCTGTCTGTCCTGGGCAGGTTTACCCACTCTAGCTGCAGCCCCCAGCAAAGGTAAACAAATCCCTCCGGGAAGAAGCCCCTACCCAAAGCATCAACGTGGCTCTACAACTTGCTATGCACAAATGACCTAGAACATCAGGAGGCAAGATGCCCAGAGAGAGATGCTGAAAACTGATGTATCTGAACGAGCAGACACAGACCATAATGTGAGTCACATGCACAGGGGAGGTGATGACAAGGCGGGGAAGAGGTCTCACATGGGTCATCAGTCAGAGGGATGGAAGAAACAGGGCAGCAGAGCCTGCGGGAGACACACTGGCTGAGAAAGGGTCAGATGTGGGACAGGGAGCGCAGGCACCCTTGGAGCAGGAAGTGGCACACCGGACCGAGATCGGGATAACAGATAAAAGCGGGAGGGACGGAACCCTAGAGGTGGCCTCCTTTCGGCCTCCGGGTCTCTGCAGCTGGAGGGTGGTGGCCTCATTTAAGAGACAGGGCCGAAGCTAGGCACGGAGTCTCACGCCTGTCATCCCCACACTTTGGAAAGTGAGAGGACTGCCTGAGTCCAGGGGTTTGAGACCAGCCTGGCCAACTTGGGAAGACCTTGTCTCTACAATACATAGAAAGATTAACGGGGCACAGTGGAGCACGCCTATAGTTCCGGCTACCAGGGAGGTTGTTGAGGTGGAAGGATCGCCTGAACCCAGCAAGTGGGGGCTGCAGTGGCCGTGAGCGTGCCTCTGCACTCTAGCCCGGGTGACAGTGAGACCCCGGCTCAAAAAAGAGAGAGAGGGAGACACGGCCGAGAAGCCCGATTTCCGCGGAACATGATCTCGGAACACTGCACAGACCAAGCTTGTGGGTCTGTCGCCAGCCTGTCGGGAACACTTGGGAGGGTCGCACTTGACCTCCACGGCGCAGGGCATCCGCGCCAGAAGCACTCGCGAGGCTCGGCCAGTCCCGTCACTCGAAACACTCAGACTACCCGAGGGGGCCTCGGAACGGCAGAGAGAAAGGCAGGGCGAGGGCGAGGGCGAGGGCGAGGGCGAGCTGCGGCCGCGGGGAGGGCTGCGAGCTGGGGACCGGTGGGCTCCGAGACCCCGTCGCGTA
>NW_007248722.1:0-7736 GCF_000164805.1 Carlito syrichta | reverse complement strand
CGGGCCCCCGGCCCGCCAGCTCGGACAGCAGGCGCCGGCCGACCCTCCGGCAGGACCCGGCCGCCGCGCCGCCGCGCATGGCGCCCGGCGCCAGCGAGCTCCGCCCGGCCCGCGGCGCCGGCCGGGGCCCGGAGTCGCGCGGCGCCCGGCAGGCCACGCAGCGTCGCGGCGGAAGTGAGCGTCACGCGCAGGCCACGGCCCGGAAGCGCGTCACCGCGCTCCGGCGGCCGTGCGCCTCCCGCCCCCCAGCGAAGGCCGCGGCCGGCCTGGCGTCCCTGCCCGCACGAGCGCGGCCGGTCTCCCGCCCGCCCTGGAAGGCCGGGCCTTAACCTTCCTCCCGCTCTTGGGCAGCTCAGAAAGCTGCATCTCGGTGTTCTCCAGGTCACCGTCTAAACACACCTTCTCAGCTGGCTGCGCAAGGCAACGCAGCTTGGGTCAAGAACAGCGGGAGTCCCTAGAGGTGGCCTGGGACCCGGCCCGCCAAACGCCAAGAGCGGCGGCCGCCGATGGGTGCTGCCCTGCCCGGCTTCCCTGGAGACCCCCGGGGACACACCGAGCCAGTCTCCCTCTAGGGACCCCCTGTGGAGCTCGCGAACCCTCGAGACCCACGACTACCTGGCACGGCAGGCTCGTGGCTTCAGTCTCCCCTGGACAGGAAGCGACCTTACGAAAGCTGCCGACAGTGGAAAAGTGGCACCACCGGACTGAAAAGTGACGTGTTCCGCAGCCCACGATGCCTCCTACGAGCTTCCCTTATAGGGGTTACGGGACCTTAGAAGGGAGCTACGAAAAGCGGGCCACAGCTTGGCAACCGCAAGAGTTAATGTAAGAGCAGAGTTTTTGATTGGAGGTAAGCAAGGTGCTGCAGGACCGGCTCAGGAAATAGCTCCTCCCACGTGTGTGTAGGGTTGTACAAAAGTCGGGCTAGGAAAAATTATTGGTGGAAAGCAATTACAGTAACTGCAATGCTGGGTACTGTTGCCACTCAGAAGCTCACACCAGGGAAGAGGCCT
This sequence comes from Carlito syrichta, assembly GCF_000164805.1. Lineage (NCBI taxonomy): Eukaryota > Metazoa > Chordata > Mammalia > Primates > Tarsiidae > Carlito > Carlito syrichta. The sequence continues at coordinate 6,723 of NW_007248722.1, read as the reverse complement.
ATACACAAATAAATAAAAGCGAGAATGGGGAGAAAAATCACATTTATTAGTTAAGACAACCACAGGCTGGACACAACACACATGCTAAAAAGTGGACTGTCTTTTAAAACTTCAAAGGTAAATAGGTGTTTTCCACAGCCCCACAATCATTTCAGTGTTCACAAATGAAAAGGTCCACGTTAAGACATTAAACAGTAAAATATGTAATAAATTCTCCAACCTACCCAATAAACTTCTTGTAAATTAAAAACCATGCCACTGAAAACCATTCAGGTTACGAAAAGATGAATCAGTTTTCAATGTGTTAGTCCTAGAACTAACCCACCCCCCATCCCTGCCCCCAGCCCCAGCGGATTCTAACTTTTACATTTTAGATATAAGGCATTAACACTAAAGCCTCAGCTTAATCATCAAAATTTAAATGAAGTCTCAAGACCTCCCTTCTGGCAAAAACACATAAAGCACTCATTGGGAAGACAGTCAGACCTCCTCCTGTTACTGAAATAAACGATCAGAACGTTAGGTTGGTGAGCCCAAGTGAAACCTAAAGTTAGCTCTCCCCTCATCTTTCTAGCAACCAACCCACGCTGAACGCTGAACTTAACACGAAGACTTGCATTCACCGTGCTGTTGGTTATGTCACCTCCTGATTAGCCATCATTTTAATGAGGTTTTTTCCTTGTGTTGGTTTGTGTTTGAATAGACCTTACAGTTTGAAGACCTCTAGAATTCCCTGAAAATTTTTTGGAAACATTCCTGACTCCCAGTGTGACTAGTTAAGAGCCCCAGGAGCCTATGAGGACTAGAATCTACAAGCAACCTGCACTAAGGACCACACAAATTCAGCTAAAGAGACTCAAACTTGGCTCTCGGCTGTCTTGAAAGTCTAAATGGGTAAGTCTCTCAGGTATGTTCAACATTTCAGCAATTCACAATGCAGCCAAGAACACAAGTAAAAATCTCTTGAAAAAGCCAGTTATTTGGAGCTTTTAAAATTACAAATTTTGCAAAATCTATAACCCACACTACACAGGTGTGTTCATGTGTTTTACCATCTGCACATCTAACCAAACATTTCCTGACAAGTAAGGAGAACAGGCCACTATTAAATGACTTCTCTGATGGGGGAGCTACTGACAAAAGCTTTTATGCAATTTAGCCTGTAATTAAAAACTCACCTAAGTCAAGGCATTCTAATTCCTGCAACATGACCAGATCACTGTGAAAGGGCCTTCTGACCCCCTCCAAATGAAAGGATGAAAAGGAGCAATCCTTTTCATTTTCGAGCTTAAAAAAAAAAAAAAGACTAAGCCAAGTTTTACATGACACTATATATGTAAAATAAAGTACAATTTCCACTTAATTCAGTCTTCAAATATTTTTTATTGGAAGGCCATGCACTGCCTTCATTTATTGTATTTCAAATCACTGTACATTTACTTTTGTGAAAACACTGCCTGCATTTTCTAGTACAAAAAAAACCTAAAAATTGTTTCAGGAATGTAGAGAAATATCCAACTTAAATAGCGAAAAAGTGCACCATAATTACTGCTGCACTGCAGTCATTTCTGCATTTCCCATGTTTCTTAAATAACTATCTTGTCTGATAACACACAATATAAAGAGCAATACGAAAAACAGACATTTACATATACTTCTAGTCTTACTGAGAATATCCCGTTGGCATTGGATAACCAATCATGGGCGCAGCTGCAGTAGCAGGATATGCATATGCCTGTTGGTTCATACCATTGTGCATATTGGGAACGTTACTTCCATATTGCTGAGTGCTATCATAACCGTTCTGGTAAGTCCCTGTTGGATTACCAGTCCTAAAACTGGTCTGTATACCAGCAGACACAAAATTACTTCCAAAGCTCCCATTGGTGTAATTTGCAGCAGCACTGTAAACACCATTCTGAGTTTTTGCCCCAAAATCTCGCTTAAGCAAGCTAGAGTAACCTCTGTCATAATTTTCCCTGTCTCTAAAGGTATTAAATCCACCCCTTTTGCCCGCAGAGTATCTGTCCCGTCGGTCATCTTTCATGCCTCCTCTACCCCTGGAACGACCTGTCAAAAAAATAATTGCAAATTCATCAATTATATCTATGGCAGAAATCACTGCTGACACAATTAGGTAGCTCTACTCATTGCAGGTGAACGGACGTCTTTACAAGTTTTCAACTTATGTTCCACACTGAATAGTTTACTCACCCTCCATTCCCATTTAAATGGACTTGTAGACAATGAAGTGACTCAAAACTACCAACATTTCTTAGGAAGGTTGGCCTTACCTGAACCTCTGTCTTCAACCAACTGAAGCAACTTGGGATTAATTGCTTGATTAGCTTCACGAAGCACAGAGATAAGATCGCTCACTTGCTTTATGTTATTAGGTGTAAAGAATGTGTATGCTGTGCCTGTTTTGGTACTGCGAGCAGTTCTTCCAATTCGATGAATATAATCCTCTGAGGAGTTAGGGTAGTCATAATTGATGACAAATTTCACATCTTCCACATCTGTAAGGTGTTGCAGTGTGGCAAAATAGCAATGTACGGAGTTTTGCACACCACAACAGCCAGACCAAAAATAAAAAGTTAGACAATTGTATTCCCAAGAAGGTATGGGCTGCAAAAAATAGTTAAAATGGTTATCCATTCTCTGTAGGAATACCGTTGAGATTGGGGGAAAAAAAAAAAAAAGCACATGTCATCTGTTTAAGCCATCACCCACCCAGTGATACAGCCTCTCAAAAGGAATGTGTACTCCCTAGCACATTCCCAAATCAGCAAGTCCCCTTACAGATCATCAAGTGACATCTGAATGCTTCTGCGCAGTAGGGCCACTTAAAAGTTTCACAGCAACCTCTTCATGTGCTCACTTTGAGGACCTTTAAACAAAAACGTACAGGTCCTTTACATTACACACTCATCAGAAGTTCAAAATTCTGGCCACACTGCTCGTCTTGCCAAGACCTTACAACCGCAGCTGCAAGAAAAACATACCTGTCCCCCAAAAGTTGTTTTTATGCACTGTGTCTCGTCTAGGCAAGCGCTTCCAAGAAGCCAGGACTCACTTGAGAATGTGTCTCTCTCTCTGGCAGGTCTCGACATGACGACTACTGTGTAGGTGAGGGAGGAACTTTCAAAGCCCTTGCTTTTCCCACGGGCTAAGTGTGAGGAGGTGCCCCTGTGCTACATCTCATGTGCCAGTACTCACCAATTTGTAAAAGGCTTAGACCTTTTAAAGCTGCTCTCTCCATTTCAAACTTGAACAAAAATTTCATTGAACACTGAAGTTTGGAAATATTTCTTCGACATTTCAGCAAACCCACTGAAACTCAAAGACCCACAGATCACAGTGAACAGTTTGAAACAACGCTGTACCATGGCAGTCATGCAAAGCATGGGATGGAAGAAATACCACGGCAGTGAACTGTGAGGGTAAACTTCCATTTTTTCCCCCGGGAGAGAACAGTTTACGGGGCAGAGGTGGAATGTTCTGCCTTTGGAAGATTACTGGCACACTGTCAGCTTTTCACCTCTCTAATCGACTGGAAGCCGATCACTAGTCCTCCATCCCCCTCGAGTCCTCCGATTGTCATGCCTAGGCCTTGCCACAAAGACTGCACCTTTATGTGAAAAAAAACTTAGAAAAATGCAGAGGTTAAAGAAAGCAATAAACTTTCTTTAAAAAAATTATATGGAAATCTGGGAAACCAAGCCATGAATGCGCTTTTGTACTAACCTAGCCCTCTGGAGGCCACATCTGTAGCAATCAGAATAGGAGCTTTTCCATGTTTGAATTCTACAAAGGAAGGCAATATGTGATCAGTAAGAATGTGTGATCTTATTAGATTCTAGCTAAATCAAGGAGAAAAAAGTATCTTCACTTGAAATATTTACCATTTAGAACCCAGTCACGTTCCTGTTGACTCTTGTCGCCATGGATACCCATGGCAGGCCACCTAAGTTAGAAACAAGTTTTATTAGTAAATGTACACTGAAAACTTCGGACTAGTGCTTGACCACATGTAGTCATGTGTATACGTAGTTTTACCCGTACTATCAGTTAGTTTCCCTCCATGAAAACTTAAAGCCATTGCTCATCTCAGTTTGTCTTTTCCTAAATTTAACCTTAACAAATCTGCTTCAAGAGAGAAAGTTCACATACCCATCTCTCCTCATTTTTCTGGTAAGCTCATCACATCTTCTTTTGGTTTCAACAAAAACAATGGTTTTATTCTCCTTCTCACTCATGATCTCTTCCATTAGACGAATAAGTCTGACAACAGAGACAAGAAAAACTAAATTTTAACAGTAGACCATAGTGATGGTCACACACGTATGGTCAGTGAAACATTAAGTTCAATTTACATGGTTCCAGGTCTAAGAGAAAACACCTGCTAATCCACTTATCAAGCAGTTCCGCCCCTGGTCCTTATGTAAACCAGGAGACATGTACATTTTTTCTATGGGAATGCCATAAATGGTGACAATCAATTACCTGATTTGAGACTTTCAGAGAGATTGGCATGTTAATTTTAAGTGAACACATTCAGATCACACCTACTGAAATCATTTAAAATAACGCACAAAACAATGACTCAATCTCACAGCCAAATTGTTTGAGTTAACTTACTTTTCATCCTTTTCTACATCATGACACACGTCCACAATTTGGAGAATGTTGTGGTTTGCACTCAGTTCTAATGCACCAATGTTTATGTGAATATAGTCCTTCAGGAAATCTTCGGCAAGCTGTCTGACTTCTTTTGGCCAGGTCGCACTCCACATTAGGGTTTGCCTATCAGGCTAAATAGTTTTGGGGAAAAAAATTAGCATTATTATCCATGAGTAAATTGAGAACTGAGTATGGTAACGTTTTTATGGTCACTTACTCTTATCTGATCAACAATCTTCCTTATTTGGGGTTCAAAGCCCATATCAAGCATTCTATCTGCTTCATCAAGAACAAGATAGGTTGTTCTTCTCAGGTTGGTTTTCCCACACTCTAAAAAGTCAATCAGTCTTCCCGGTGTTGCAATACAGATTTCCACACCTTCAATTAAACATATAAGTGTAACTATAACATCTAAAACTCTCAGCACCATCAGGGATAGACAAGCCTTGGTAAATACAAACCTCTCTCCAAGTCCCGTATTTGTGGTCCCTTGGGAGCACCGCCATAGATGCATGTGGACTTCAGGCGACAGGCCCTACAGTATTCAGCAGCCACTTGCTGCACCTGCTGGGCCAGTTCCCGGGTTGGTGCCAGCACCAAGCACTAAGGAGGAAGAAGCAACTTTTAACACTAACCTGGACACCAGTACTAAGTGGCTAATTTGTTCGTTACACTGGCAGGCCCTTTCTTCAAACTAGCAGCAGCTAAACTGCACACTAACCTCTCTATTTATTTATTTATTTATTTGAGTTGGAGTCTCACTCTGTCACCCAGACCGAGTGCAGTGGCCGCTCCCAGCCACTGCAGCCTCGCCCTGCTGGGCTCCAGTGATCCTTTTGCCTCAGCCTTCCAAGTAGCTGGAGCTACAGGTGCCCGCTACCACGCCCGGCTAATTTTTTGATTTATTGTAGAGACGGGGTCTCACCAAGTTACCCAGGTGGGTCTCGAACCCACGGGCTAAGGCAATTCACTCACCTCAGCCTCCCAAGGCGCGGGATTACAGGCTGAGCCACCGAGCCCGGCTTAACCTCTCTATTTAAGACCACAGGTAATATCTTTCTCTGTGTCGCTTACAAGTCTCTTTGCTATGCTTCTAACCAATCACTTAAAAACATACTTACGATAGGCCCATCACCTCTCTCTAGGAACGGCTGATGGTTGATGTGGACAATGGCCGGCAGCAAATACTAATTGGGGTGTGGACAAACAACAAATCGCATTAGAACCCTCTGCTTTCCTCCCACTCATCTTCTCACACACATCATACACTAACCGCACGGCGTGCCCAAACTTACAGACAACGTTTTCCCCGATCCGGTCTGTGCTACTCCAACCATATCCAACCCACTTAGAGCAACTGGCCATCCCTGAGCTTGAATAGCAGTGGGTTCAGTGAAGTTCTGTCTGGCAATCACGTCCATGACATTTGCTGTAAATGGTAACAGCGACTTAGCAAAAGCTACTACAACCAAGAAAAAGGAAAGGAAAGGCAAAAAAAAAAGCAGAAGTGAGCGTAACTCAAACTCACACTTACCGGGGAAGTTAGCTTCGTAAAAATTCAGAACGGGCTTTGGGCAGTTGTGGCCTCTGACCGTGACTTCCTTGCTTCTTCTGTACGTTTCCACCTCTTGCTGCAAAGCAAAGTCACACAGTCTCGAGTTTCACGATGACCACTCCAGAGCAGCCTCACTGTCGCTTGGACGCCCTGAGGCCGACCCTACACAGCTTAGGCCGCCTCGAGGAGACGCCCGTCTCTTCGGGAAGCCGACAAGCGGCCCTCCACCTGAGCCGCCAGACCCTGGCTGCTGCCAGACCCTGGCTCGCCAGGCGCCGTCCTCCAGCCCGAGGAAGCCCCGTCCAACTACTCACTGCTGTGCGCCTCGCCAAGTCAGGGTGCTCCTGGTAGAAATTCTTCTCGAACTTGGGCAGCTCGTCCAGGTTCCACTTCTTCTTAACGAGCTTCTCCCCAGGGTTCCCAAACTTCTTTCCTCCCGACAGGGGCCCTGCCCGGCTGCCTCCGAACCGAGGGGCGCCGAACCT
>NW_007248721.1:3450-5583 GCF_000164805.1 Carlito syrichta | reverse complement strand
TATAAGGATTTTGCAGAAAGCTTGATGGATATGAATTCGGACATTCTCCGTGAATTATCACGGAAACAAAGAATAGAGTTCCAAATGTTCTCCCTCATGAGCTTCACTTGATCGATTAGAGTGCTAGAAGAAAGTGATTGGCAGTAGTAGAAAACTGTTTTGGGGTAGGGGTGGGATTGGCTGTGGAGTTATACTGTTAAGGGAGGGAGGGACAGACTTCACCATCAAGGGACCATGCATAATCAATGTTTGAATATCTAACTCTGAAATGTAGCCCATATTGTGCAACAATTAACATAAAATAAATACGTAAATAAAAGCTGTAAAACGTGCAACTGACTGTATTTGCTTTCTTCTATTTTTTTTTAACTTTTTTCATCTAAAGATAGTTGCAGTCCAGGGTTGGGGATAGAAATGTTCCTTTTGAAGGGATTGATTTCTAAGAAGGGCGCACGACTCCCATTATAACTTCCTTTCCTATTAATACGTGAGAATCCATTGTACATTTGTTTTCAACTTTGAGATTACTACATTTCTCACATAAATGGTGAATGTTTTATTCTGCACAAATTGTAACGTGTTGAGATTCCAGACGTGTATCATCCTAAGTCAACTTCACATTGAAGATCAGAGTACCTATGTGGCTATTCAGAAGACAGAATGAATAGTAAATCTTAAAGATTTCAGAAGAAAAACTGTAGAATAATTGAACATATCTTTTTCCTTTCTTAAAACTTTTGTACATATTCTTGGGACACGCTGTATTTTCTGCTGGTGAATTTGAATTTAAACTTACAGATATGCAACCCCTACTCAAAAGGTTCCCCTGCTTCTTTGAAGGAAATATAAAATGATATTTCCCTTGTATTTTAAACCAATTTCTATTTTTCAAAGTGTATTTCCATTGAATCCCCGAGGATTTTCTCTACCTAAGACATAATTGTGTACTCTGCAACAATGTCTCAGATTAATGTGATACTTTTTACCGACAAGTGTTGAAAATCATGCACACACACAAAAAGAGACCACTGGGAGCCCTATGTTTAGAAAACAAAATAACATGGAGATTTAGGAAGAAGAATTTGGGCTCCTCATTCATATAAAAATTTAGATAATCGAAAATTCTAGAAAACTGACTTTGATGTTAGTGAAGCGATGTTCAAATCCTGAGAGACAAATGGCTCAATGGCTGGAAAATAATATGACAAACATGCAGAAGTGTCTAAACCAGAGAAAGTGATGAAATATTATTAGGTTGTGCTATGACCAAACTCCAACATCTCTCTGTGACCATAGTAATGAAAGACTACATCGTGGGGAACTTGCTCAGGGACCTCCCACTGTGGGAGCTTTTCTGTCCTCTCAATAACTTCTGCGTGAAAACAAAAAGACTACATTGCCCAGTGGATTCTTGAATGGCCACTTACCCCTGCAGACGTTTTCGGATAGGTGTGAACACCTTGCTTCCTTCAATGCTTGGGAATGAAAATCCACCATGTCTTCCGCTTTTGTCAGAGCACTGTACATAAATCCGTGATACTGAAGGCTTGCTCAGTCATCAAGGTCCCGCCCATTATGATGTCACAGTTCTGAGGCTGATCTCATGAATGGCAAGCTGACATGCTTGCTTTCCTGACTTTGCTCACATCTTTTAATTGAAAAATTAGCCGTTTAGGCCAACGAGTGAAACAGGGACAAAACCGATATGTTAACATCATTCTTCTCAGACCTGGAAATTACAATAGTGAATTCATATGAAATTTAAAACAATCATGAAGAGCTGAAAGAATCCCTATCAAATATACAAAGCAGGAAATACCACATTCCGCATTTGAAACTTTAGTATAAGTTTACAATAATCAAAACAGCCTGGTATTGGTACTGGAAAAGGTCCACAGGCTGATGGCTCAGACAGAGAGTGAAATCCTCAAATTCTCACCCAACTCATCTATGAAGGAACCTCCAGGACCCACTGGGGGAATGGAGAACCTATTCAGTACATGTGGCTGGGAAAGGTCTGACTACATGAACAAGATTCAAACAGGACCCCTCACTATCACCATACACATTAACTCTCAATGGATCAAAGACCTAAACGTAAAACACCAAATTATAATCATCACAGAAACTCAG
>NW_007248721.1:2212-3252 GCF_000164805.1 Carlito syrichta | reverse complement strand
CAATCCCGTGAAAAAGTGGCAAAAATACATGATTGGACACTTCTCATAGAAGAGATGTGCGAAGCCAGGAGACACATGAAAACGTGCTCAGCCTCACTCATCATCAAAGAAATACAAAGGAAAACCACATTGAAATACCACTTAACCCCTGTAAGAACGGTCTTCATTAATAACACAAACAATATCAGATGCTGGAAAAGATTTGGGGGAAAAAAATGCTTCTGCACTGCATGTGGACTGAAAAGTAGAGCAACATCTTTGGAAATCAGTGTGGCGGTTTCTAAAGGGACAAAAAAATTGACCTACCATGTGACCCTGTAATTCGCCTGTAGGGAATAAACCTGGAGGAACTCAGATCTTTTACAAAAAGATATCTGCACAAGCATGCTTATTGCAGCTCTAATCACATTTGAAAAAACCTGACACCACCCATGTCGCACTTCAAAGCTGGAATGGATAAAATGAATGTGGAACATACACAAAATGGAATGTTAAGCATCCCTGACAAGTGACAGGTATAAGGATTTTGCAGAAAGCTTGATGGATATGAATTAGGTCATTCTCCGTGAATTATCACGGAAACAAAGAAGAGAGTTCCAAATGTTCTCCCTCATGAGCTGCACTTGATCGATTAGAGTGCTAGAAGAAAGTGACTGGCAGTAGTAGAAAACTGTTTTGAGGTAGGGGTGGTATTGGCTGTGGAGTTATATTGTTAAGGGAGGGAGGGGCAGACCTCACCATCCAGGGACCATGCATAATCAATATTTGAATATCTAACTATGAATTATACTCCATATTGTGCAACAATTAAAATAAAATAAATACATAAATAAAAGCTGTAAAACTTGCAACTGACTGTATTTGCTTTCTTCTATTATTTTTTATAACTTTTTTAATCTAAAGATAGTTGCAGTCCAGGGTTGGGGATAGAAATGTTCTTTTTGAAGGGATTGATTTCTAAGAAGGGCGCACGACTCCCATTATAACTTCCTTTCCTATTAATACGTGAGAATCCATTGTACATTTGGTTTCAACTTTGA
>NW_007248721.1:0-983 GCF_000164805.1 Carlito syrichta | reverse complement strand
GCTGATGGGTCAGGACAGAGAGATAAATCCTCAAATTCTCACCCAACTCATCTTTGAAGGAACCTCCAGGACCCACTGGGGAATGGAGAACCTATTCAGTACATGTTGCTGGGAAAAGTCTGACTACATGAACAAGATTCAAACAGGACCCCTCACTATCACCATACACATTAACTCTCAATGGATCAAAGACCTAAATGTAAAACACCAAATTGTAATCATCACAGAAACTCAGGAGACTCTTTATGAAAACTGGAACCGGCAGCTACTCTCTTCAGATCCCTCAATACCCATAACTTAAAAAGAATGTTAGACACTTGGGATCGTACCAAACGAATTAACTTCTGCAAAATACAAGACACCATCAAAATAGCAAGCAGACAGCCCCCGAATGGGACAGACGATACTCCAGCTATGTATCTGACAACGTGATAACATCTGTGAGCTACAAGAAAATCAAACACTCAGAAAAAGAGACAAACAATTCCGTTAAAAAGTGGCAAAAATACATGATTGGACACTTCTCATAGAAGAGATGTGGGAAACCAGGAGACACATGAAAACGTGCTCGGCCTCACTCATCATCAAATAAATGCAAAGGAAAACCACATTGAACTACCACTTAACCCCTGTAAGAACGGCCTTCATTAATAACACAAACAATATCAGATCCTGGAAAAGATTTGTGGGAAAAAAATGCTTCTGCACTGCATGTGGACTGAAAAGTACAGCAACATCTTTGGAAATCAGTGTGGCGGTTTCTAAAGGGACAAGAAATTTACCTACCATGTGACCCTGTAATTCCCCTGTAGGGAATAAACGTGGAGGAACTCAGATCTTTTACAAAAAGATATCTGCATAAGCATGCTTATTGCAGCTCTAATCACATTTGAAAAAAACCTGACACCAACCATGTCGCACTTCAAAGCTGGAATGGATAAAATGAATGTGGAACATACACAAAATGGAATGTTACGCATCCC
>NW_007248720.1:1196-51744 GCF_000164805.1 Carlito syrichta | reverse complement strand
GATTTTGTTCTTCTTTATGGCTGTGTAATATTCCGTTGTGTATATGTACCACATTTTTTTATCCAGTCCTCTTTTGATGGGCAGCACGGTTGGTTCCATGTTCTTGCTATCTTGTGAGCAATGCTGCAATAAACATATGTGCACAGGTATCTTTTTTATAGCATGATTTGAGTTCTTCTAGGGGGATTGCAGGGTCATATGGAAGGTCAATTTTTAGGTCTTTTAGGAATCGTCACACTGTTTTCCACAGAGGCTGTCTTAGTTTACACTCACACCAACAGTGTAGAAGTGCTCCCTTTTCACCACATCCTCCCCAGCATCTGTTATTTTTTGAGTTATTGATGATGGCCATCCTGACTGGAGTTAGGTGGTATCTCAGTGTGGTTTTAATTTGAGTTTCTTTGATGACTAGTGAGGCTGAACATTTTTTCATCTATCTGTTGGCTGTTTGTATGTCTTCTTTTGAGAACTGTCTATTCATATCATTTGCTCACTTTGGAATGGGGTTGTTTGTTTTTTTCTTTTCAGCACGTTTGGGTTCCTTATAGATCCTATATGTTAGGCCTTTGTCAGACATAGAGTTGGCAAATATTTTTTCCCAGTCTGTGGAATCACACTCCCAGACTTTAAACTTTATTATAAAGCTGCAATAATCAAAACAACCTGATACTCGTACAAGACCAAGCATATAGACCAATGGAATAGAACTGAGATTCCAGAAGCAAAGACTCAATTTCTCAACCAACTCATCTTAGACCAAGCCTCCACTATCAACCACTGGGGAGATGAGAACCTATTTAGTAAATGGTGCTGGGAAAACTGACTGATCACTTGCAGAAGATTGAAACAGGACCCCTACCTATTCCCATACACAAAAATCAACTCTAAATGGGTCAGAGACCTAAACGTAAAACCTTAAATTCTAAGAACCTTAGAAAATGCAGGAGACACCCTTATGGAAATTTTGACTGGTAACCAATTCCTGATCAAAACCCCAAGTGCCCAGGCCATAAGACATAATGTAGACAAGTGGGACCTCATCAAACTGACAAGCTTCTGCAAAGCCAAAGAAATCATCCAGAGGGCAGGAGGCAGTCCATTTTGATTTCTTAGCAAGCGCCTCACTGAGAGACACAACGCCTAGGCTTGTTGGAGCGGTGAATGCCACGGTCTGGCTGGTGCTGCATCCTTTGCTGAACACCTTGCTATAAGTTACTCCATCCCTTTGGGTCTTCCCTCTTGCCACGCTTTGCATTTCTAGGACTCTTCCAGCATTCTCTGCTTCTGATTCAAGAATTTAGCACTTGGAGGTAAAGAAGATTATTTGGGTTGTGAGTTAGCATCAGGCAATTAGTGCCAAGCACTGGTTTTACACACCAACTCTGTTCATAAGCCTCTGGAATATAAATTAAAGTGAGAATAAGGGAAGAAAAACATCTACAGAAGTTTGCCTTTACCCTAGATACTTTTTCCTAGACAGTGTATGCTTTCTTTTCATATTTTTATAGCAAACTTACTCAAATTCATAGCTTATTTACTACTCAGATTCATAGCTTTATCTATTACAGATGTCATGATATAATGTCATTCATAGGGTTTCTTTATTAAAATCAGTGGAATTATTTGAGCATGGTTCATGTTTTTTAAATTTTAATTACCAAAGTATGTAAGAACCCAGTTCAATTTTACATTCAATTTTTGTTGCCCTTTATCATCCTTCTTTACATAAGTTTGATAATGACTAATCCATGTAATTGTAGATTATTCAAGTGTAATGTATTTTAGAACTTTTCAGAGAGGTTCCAGATGGTTAGAATAAAATAATGAAAAATTTAATTGAGTTAGATTAGACAGTGCCGTTAAAAGAATTCAATAGAGTTTTTCAATCTATATTCCAGATCATTATTTCAGTTATTGTGAATCCTACAGGCCCTTTTGATTTTGTTTCTGTTGTTAGCTTACCTAGAAATATGCTAAAGTTGAAACTGAGAAATATTGTATTGTATAGCCCTATTGAAGAGGACTACAGGATTGAAGATTTTCAAGTTAGTGTTTTCTGTCAGAGACATGGCTCTTGTCAGGCCATTGCGGGCAGGAAAGACTTCAGGTCGATGAGAGAGTACCACGCAGATGAGATGTTGGCCAAGGCATGCAGGAGAAAGCGGGTTTTGGAGATGCTGCTGCCAGAAATCCCTGGCAAGGAGATGGCTGGTAAGAGCTCTGAGCCTGATGAGATACTGTCCCCTCCAGCAGACCCTTATTATCGTATATTTTTATTTGCTTTTTTTCCTCATTCAGTATAGCTCCCATATTATGGAAGACATGGAAGATGCAGAACATTGAAAGAAATAAAAAAAAAATGCGGTATGATGGTAAAGGAAAATCTTGTAAGCCTCAGCTCATGAAGATATTAAAATATATGAGTGCACGTCTCTGAGCCCACTGAGTCTGAGGGAGTTGGGGCTTCCTCTAAGTGCAAAAAGTCAAGGAAGAAAAACAAAGATCCAGGATGAGGAAAGCACAAGCAACTACCCTTGCGAGCTCTTGTGGATGAACTTGTTATCTTTAAACGTTCTGTTCGTGAATGGAGAACCATCCATCCTAGCAGTACTACTCATTGCCTGTAACACTGATGTTTCCAAAATTGTGAAGAAGCCACCTGGGTGATGATGACAGGTTGTGTCTTGCTGTAGAGAATGCAACACGCTCTCTTGCAGTTGTTTTTGGACTGTAGTAGGTGAAAGCTAGCTGTGTGCTTCATGAGAGGGTGCAGACCAGAACCCACTTCTGTCAGTTTTACAACCTATGCTCAGCTTCCTTTTATTCCCTGCACAGAGCTTCTGTTCTTCCAAAAAGCTCCATCCTGTCCTTCCCCTAGCCACAGGACTCTGTTGACCCATTCATTTCTTTATCCCCACGAAGTCCCAAATTACCCTTCTTCCACGAGCACTGCTATAGTTTCCAGTATCCTTAACCTACCTTTCCCACAGACAATTATAGAGATTCAGAAATAGACATTATTTGAGTGTAAAATACTTCAAACAGAAACGTAGCAAAGAGAACAAGGATTTTGGAGACTTATAGCCAGAGTGCTAAGGTGTTTTGACATTGCATGCACATAGCTTTGTTTTTTTTTTTTTTAACCTCTGTGGGATCTGGTCACTACTTTCGCCAAAAACAAGAAGCCATTTCTAATGTGCTATGACCTGTCTTAAGCCACACCTTCTGCCTTTCTGGTCATCTGCCTATTTAATACCTTCACAAGATCCTGGCATGCAATCACATGCATAGGATCTGGTGGGCCAGGGAGAAAAACACAAGATTTAATAAAATCATCACACAAATAGGAAAGTCAAGCCATGTTACATGTTATAAGAGAAAGTTATAGTGAACTGTGATTAAGTTTGCGTTGTTGCAAAAGCAATTTCTTCCTACATGTACCTAACACTAGAGAAGTAAATCATCCTCCTTGATCCAGGTTGAATTTGATATTTTGAATCATAGGGAAAAAAACTACAGTAAATAATATATGAAGATTCAATTATAATGCATATATCTCTAGTGTGCTACGTAACGACATTATAACCTTCCTTTCATTTCAATAAAAATTACATCCTGCAAAAAAGGGTGAACTTGGTATCACCAGTCATCTGGTATTTACATGGGTTTTTGTATATTCTCAACTTACTTGCCTTGAGGAAATCTCACATCTCACCTGAAAAACATCATTTGGCAAATAAATGAAGACCCTTGTTTATGTTCAAAACCAGGAGACGGAATGTTCAGTCGTAACCTCATAATCATGGTAGGTACACAGTGTGTTCGGTACGTAGTAAAAGGCGTCATTGAACATTTCACTTTTGATAAATGTGTTTCTTAGCCCCTATGGTCTGGTCACGCTGGTGGCAGGACAACCCAGCAATCCGTGCCAAACCATGCCCTCAAATTATAGGTTGGAATTCCATAAAATTCTACTGTAGCTATTTATGTGTTGACCGATCACTATTGGTATGGTAAAATATACTTTTAGTTTAATAAGGTTATTTATAGGACTAGATTTGTCTTCAAGTGCCAGCATACTTGTATATTATACAAAAAACTTATCTCTATTAAAAATATGAATATTCAAGAAAGCACATCTGGGGTTAATATTTTTTTTTGCCTTTTCTGTTGGCTGAAGTCTAGTATATAGTTACTAGTTTTTAATTAGTTATACAATAATTACGTTTTATGGACTGATGAGAAAGCTAAATGTGACATTTGATAGGTCAATAATTTGCTCAAAGTCATTTTTGATGCCAGGCAAAGTATGATTTTACCTAGAATGACTTTTTTTAATGCTTCTATCCGTATTTCCACAGGAGAGCATATGTTTTCAAAGCCTCATTATTAGGAAACATTCCCATTAGTAGTCTAATACCAGCCATGTTTTTATTGTCCTTTTGGTTTCAACCCTGCCTGTGTTTCTTACTATACTCTTGGACAAATTCACTGTTTCTGAGAAATTTAGAGTTTCTCATCTAAAAATGTGAATAATGATGTCAACATTGAATGCTTCAAAAGGTTCATGTAATGATCAAATAAATTGACATTTTAAAAATAACCGTGCAATCTATGAAATGCTATGCAAATTTATTAGTATTTAACTCATCTTTTTCTTTTATTTTTTTCATAGAAAAGCTAAACTCAAATAGAAAACTGTTTAGAAAATGAAAGTGTTGTACTTAAGGCTGGTGATTTTTGACTTAGGTTGAATCTGGAAGGTATAGGGTAGGAACCAGGTGACACGAAATTTAGAAAATATTCTCAGCATGAACAAACCTAGAATATGTTATCCCGGTCAATCTCCAAAAATGCATTAGGGCATCCTTTCTTGTAATGAGTAAAAGCTTTTCGTATTTCTGGGATTGGTTCTAATTTGGATTTCTGGGCACACCTCTGAGTGATTACTTAGTATTTTCCAAATGTGAGTGCTTTATTTTATAATACTCCATCTTATTAGATTTCCCCACCATTCTATAATATTTATAATACCTCTTTGCAGTTTATTTTAGTAAGTTAATCAAAATGAGTGGTCCTGTTGGCTCTAGGTCTTTTCAAATTTAATAACCATCTTACCTACATGTTTATTGTATTTTTTTGACAAGTGGTTGCAATTTTTTTTACAAGTGGTAGGCACACACTAGTGTATGCTAGGGCTTGTGCAAAGTCTTAGGGAAAAGTACAAAGATGAATAAAAATCATGGCACCTGACTTCCATTTAGACTTCTTATAGTCTACTGAGAAGAGAGAGATAACATACTGGAGTAACTCAGAAAAAAATAGGAATTTTCTTATGAAACAAGGCTAAAATTACCCTATAATCATATATGCTAGCAGAGTCCAAGGTTTTAAATGAAGTCCACTAAATGGAAATTAAACCAGCACATAACAAAAATTGCACTACTACTTTTTTGTTTCATTTGTTGGATTAAATTCCTGCTTATGGAGAGAATTTTAAAGGTATATTCTAAGAACGGTATCTGTGTTCCTTAAAAATTACAGTGCTGATATTTTCGGAATATAAAACTTGCCATGTTCAGGATTGCTAAATAAGTCTCAGGGAGGCTGTTATGAGCTGGAAGAATAAACAGAGTGAAAAACAAAACAAAACAGAGAGATCAAAGTGTCTTTGTAGAAGACTTTTGAAGATTCACAAATCCAAAAGTTCCAATTCATATTAGAGTCTATGAATGATGCCTCCTAAAGATATGCCATCTAGGAACTACAATCGATGACACATAAATAATTCTAGGGAGTCGAGGAATACAAGATCAATACAATATTTAAGGAATTTGGTGTGTGTGTGTGTGTGTGTGTGAATATACACATACACATAAATATAAAAGTACATATACACACATATATACATAGTACATACACATACATATATATATATATATATATATATATATATATATATATATATATATATATATCTCCCTATACATCTCTATCTACCCCTCTGTCTCTCTCAAATATCCAACGTATTCCAAAGTCTTTCTTTTTCCTCCACCCTGCAAAATACTCACAAACCTGATTAGTCAAACCACTTTCAGTTCCAGGTCTTAGGTAACTAGATAACTAATTTAAAGTAAATTACACTTAAAAAAAGAAAAAGAAAAGAGATTGACTTACACAGCTGAAAAGGCCAAGGATGGTTTTGATTTCAAAGACATGGTGATTTTATCTGAAAAGTTTTAGCTTTCTGGGGAAAGGGGAAGAGTTAGGAAATAAGATTTAACCCAAAGAATTGAACTCTGTGGACTTTTAAGCAAAACTCATGATACGCCAATCATAAAAATAAGTTTTGCTTAGCCTCCAGGGTTGTGACAAAAACTATCCTGGATGTTTACAATTCCAGACTTCATATGCAAGATGAAGCCTTCAGTCCTCAAGCCACCTCAGCCTCAATGAGTTGAGCACGTTCTTGCCTCCTAATGGTTAAGTGTCTTTAACTCTGAGAAAAATTAAAACTACAATTCTGAAAATTAAGTGTGTCGTGACCAAGTAAACTAAACCAACAGTAACTATTATTTTTGATAAACTATACTTTGTGCTGATTTCAACATTTTAAAACTTATAGGAGATTGTATCCTCTTAAAGTACCAAATGAGTAACTGATTAACAAACTGAGTGATTTGTTTAAGCTTCTGACTTTTAGTTGAAATCTTGCAGCATTCAAAAATATTAGAACACATAGGAGATCCCAAAACTCATTTAAAATAGCTTTATTAGAGTTATTGGGATATGTAGGATGGCTTCCTTAATCATGTAGGTGTACTTAAAAAAATAATATATATTACATTTTAAACTACAGTTTAAAAATATTTAAGAAATTATATATAATTTTATTGCAAAATCTCTGTTACAAATAATTTAAAATGGACTCAGCTGATAGATTGAATATGAGATTTGTAAATTGAACTAAAAACTCGAGGAACAAGTGTTTCAAATTGGTAACTTTAAAAAATGGAATATAGGCCAGGCACAGTGATTCAAGGCTATCATCCCAGCACTTTGGGAGGCCAAAGTGAGAGGATTGCCTGAGTTCAGGGGTTCGAGGCCAGCCTGGCAACTTGATGAGACCTTGCCTCTACAATAAATTAAAAAATAGGTCGGGCATGGCAATGGATGCCTGTAGTTCCAGCTCCTTGGAAGGCTGAGGGGGAAGGATCCCCGGAGCTCAGCAGGTCGAGGCTGTGGTGGCCGTGAGTCTGCCACTGCATTCCAGCCTGGGTGACAGAGTGAGACTCTGACGCAAAAAAACAAAGAAAGAAAGAAGCATATTATACCAAAATCAGTGAATAACTGCTTTGGTAAAAAAAAAAAAAATAACCTCTAGGAGATAACAAATACTCCACTTGACAAGACAGCTAGCTATGCTTGAAATCAAAACCATCCTTGGCCTTTTCAGCTGTGTAAGTCAATCTATTCTTTTTCTTTTTTTAAGTGTAATTTACTTTAAATTAGTTATCTAGTTACCTAAGACTTGGAACTGAAAGTGGTTTGACTAATCAGGTTTGTGAGTATTTTGCAGGGTGGAGGAAAAAGAAAGACTTTGGAATACGTTGGGTATTTGAGAGTATTTGTAGAAACAGGAATTTTGAACAGTTGTGCTGCATATGTGAATAAAATTTCATGTTGCTACTGAACGATATTAGGCGTCTATTTTTTGAGGGTTGTAAAGAAAATATGGAAAATACCAAAATGTCCAAAACACATTCAGTCATGGTTTCCCCATCCAGAAATAACCAATGTTAGCATTTTGGCATCTTTTCTTGTAGCCTTTCACGTTTTCTATGTGTATATATGTCTGTGTGTGTTTCTACGAAAACTACACAAACGCATACAAATATCCTATATATGAGGTGTGTATATCAATATATTATTCTTTTTCTCTTTTTTATATGTGTTATATTATCACATAAAGTTTGGGATCCTACTCTTTCAGTTAACTTCCCACTAAAATATTTTATATATCTACTGCCCCTGACTAGGGCTGCAAGTGGAACTTCAAATAAGCAATGGATAATTTTTTAGTAGGAGTATTTCCCATGCATTATTTGATGTATACTTATATGAAAACATATGCATTATTTATGAGACCCAAATTTACCTGCATGTCTTGTATTTTATTTGCCCAATCTGGCAACTCTGTGGATGGCTCCCCCAACTGTATTAGTTGAAATCAGAGGTGAGTCCCGGTCACTAGGCCCCTCTCTGATACAAATTCCATTTTTCCACTTTCTTGTGGGACCTCAAGTAGAGTTCAAAAGCCTTTGGTCAAAGGAGAAAGCAATGAGCTCCTGACCTAAGGTTGTTGCAAGGAGAATGGAAAAGAAAGAAACAGGTGAGATACATTTGAGATCTACAGTGGAGACAGCAAGGACCCAAGACAGTTCAAATTTTTCAATTCTTGGCATATATGACAATAGCCGTGCCTTTAGGAGAGACAAGAAAATCCAGAATTGGAACAATTTGAAATGCCAGTAGGACGTCAAGTTGGAGGTGATTAGCAGGCAGCTAGCTGTCCAACACTGTTCTTGCTTCCAAGGTTGTGCCTTGTAAGAAATTAGTGGTAGATGACTGAGTATGATGGACTCTATTTAAATCCACCCAGTTTGCTACAAAGTATTATTTTGTTCAACTTTGTGGCTGTGTAATACTGTATCGTGCATATGTACCATATTTTCTTTATCCAGTCCATTTTCGATGGGCAGCACGGTTGGCTCCATGTTTTTGCTATTGTGAATAGTGCTGAAATAAACGTGCACGTGCAAGTACCTTTCTCGTAGACTGATTTAAGTTCCTCCAGGTGTATACCCAAGAGGGTGACTGCTGGGTCTTATGGAAGGTCAATTGCTAGTTCTTCTAAAAATCACCCTGCTGTTTTCCATGGAAATTGAACTAACCTGCACTCCCACCAACAGTGTGGAAGTGTTGCCTTTTCTCTGCACCCTTGCCAGCATCTGTTGTTTTTTGATTTGTTAATGATGGCCAGCCTTGCTGGAGGTCCTGAACGTCACAATACTGCAAAAGGGAGATGGGCAGTAGCAGGACACTGCTAGGGAAGGGGAGGGGTGACATAGCATCACTCCAAGCACCAGATCCTAAACGAGGGGAAGTGAGGACCAGTCAGTGTACCCCACGCCTTTAGAGTAAAAAAAAATGGTGGGATTTGATTGAATCTGCTCCAAAAGACAACCCCCCTTTTGTTTTAAGCTCTTGGAAGAGCACAGGCCATAAAAATTGGTTTGATGTAGTCTCCTCTGCTTACTCTTAATGCCTCACAAATTCCTATTGGTTTCTACATCAACTGAAACAAATGGGTTTGAAATAAGGGGGTCTCTAGGCAGTACTGAGTTTATATTCCAAAAAAACATTCAAAGCACAACTTGGGGCTCAATAAGGAACATATCTACCATCAAGAAAGAAGACAGGAAGCATTGTTAGATTAAGCCCCAGCTGGCCTGTGTGACTGGAATCGAAGATTCACTCAATAGAATTGTGAAACGAGAACAGCCAAGGAAACTCATGGAAAGGATGGCATTCCAAACAACTGTTTTTCAGCCCTTTCTCTCCTAAACAATACTTGACAATAATTGAATACATATTAATGTTTAATATAGCTAAGGGTAAGCAAAAGGAATTATTTTACATATGCACTTACGTGTGTGTATATTTGTGTGTGTTTGTATACATATAGTCTGTATATATATATATCTCGACCTAAAACACCCTGGAATTATTTTTTGAATGGTGGGCACCTTGTAGTAAGGCTTCCCTGCCACATAAGCATTCGAGGACCCTATCAGCATCAGTGTACCAGCTAGTGTGGTTGTGAGAGGCCGTGTTTAGTTTCAGTGAATTTGTTTTTGGAGATTCTTTCAACGCCTTTGTGCATTTTCTGATGGGTGATTTTGTTTTTTAATTTTAAGGATGTGGGGTAGAAGTTAAGTATACAAGTGTTCGTTATGCGGGTACCCTTGTTGATGCAGTGTGTCCCCTCTCCCCCGCCAGAATCCCACTATTGCTAATCCTGTCCTCCTTGGCAATTTCCTACTACTGATAATCCTTTTCTTACAGTATTACAATAATTGTCAAAGTTTCATTAATGAGTGAGAACATGTGTAATTCAGTTTTTTGTTTCTGGATTTGATCACTCAGTATTATAGGCTCTAAGTCCATCCGAGTTGCTGTGACGTTCATAATTTTGTCCTTCTTGATGACTGTGTAATATTCCATCGTGTATATGTACCACTTTTTAAACTTCAGTCCTCTTTCAATGGGCAGCATGGTTGGTTCCATGCTTTTGCTATTGTGAACAATGCTGCGATAAACATGCGTGTGCAGGTATCTTTTTCACAGAGTGATTTGAGTTCCCCTGGGGATATTCCCAGTAGAGGGATTATGGGGTTATTTGAAAGGGCGATTTTTAGTCCTTTTAGGTATCGCCAAACTGTTATCCACAGAGGTTGTACTCGTTTACACTCTCACCAACAGGGTAGAAGTGTTTCTAATGGGTCATTTATGAGCACACTTGTCCACACTGTACTAAGAGTTTAGCAGTTTTTGACCAAAAACAGTAAATCCCCATGCCTCACACTTCCTATTCACCTGATCTCGCCCAGAGATATTTTTTTGGTGTGTTTCCTCAGATGAAAAAAGTCCTCAAATGGAAACATTTTGCTGATGGAAGAAGTGAAACAAACAAACAAAAAAGGCCGAAGAACCAAAAAGCATCAAGATTGACAAGTTCAAAAACTTTTGAGCGGTGGAAAAAGCATCTTGATTGGTGTATTTTGCATCAAACGGAGAGTCCTTTGAAGGTGACTGAAGTTTAAACATGTAAGAATAAATGCACAATAGTTTATTAAAAAAAGTCCTTTGGGGGAGGTCCACCATATATATATAATTTTTCTGAAGATTTTGACTTTTTTGCAAAATTAATAAGTGGATTATAAATACTTATCATCATCAACCTAAAAATTCCCATTTAAAGAACTAAATTGAGAACGTAATCAGAACATATACAAAGTTATTTATACAAAGATGTTTCTAGCAATAGTATTAAGGAGAAATATTGGAAATATTTTAATGTCCATTAACAACAGATTAGCTAAATATATTTGCATATTTCCATATAATAGAATATTTTCTAGATATTAACACTATATTATAGAATAGTTGATGACTTAGGAAAATTTTGACCATAAATTGTTTAATCAAAAATCAGTTATTAACTATTATGCCCATGGTATTTTTGCACGCTTCTTAGAAATAATATAGCCATAAATATTCATAGAAAAATTGTAAAGGTATAAAATAAAATGTTAATATTGATTGTATGGAAGGATTACTATGATTTTCATTTTCATCTACCTACCTTTCTTACTGATTTTACTACATATATCATGCATTACTTTTGAAATTCAAAAATATATCACTCAGTAAATAAGAATTTAACAAAAATTATAGAATAGGACTGCATCTCTTTAAATGTTAACATTGGCGGTGGAGGTAAAACCCTATTAAAACCATTTGCTTATTGACTTAATAAACTGAAAGTAGACAAGAAGGAAAGAATTCAGTCGTTAAGCCCACCTAACATTTTGGCATTTGGAGAGTTGATCTAAATTTGAGTTCATTTAATTTTGATTAAAGAAGACTGCTAACTTTAAGGATGTATTTTATAAGTGTCTCTAAAATGAAGAAAAAAATCTTTTGGACTTAAAAATTGCTATTTAAATAACTTTTGATGAGTTGTGCAAAAAAATAACTAGAAACATAGATTTAAAGCTTAAAGGCAAAAACGTTTTGCAAAATAGCTTTCAGGTTTTATTCCAACCACTTGAAAAATAACTTTAAAAAGCGAAACTAACCTAGGACGAAGGTCACTGTAACTTGTAAGTTGTTGCAAGATAGCCAAAGCAAAATTTGACCATTTTATTATATTGACATTGACCAAGTAGGTTCCCCAGAAGTCTATTTGGTCCTGAATCAAATGAAAATGCTCTGAAACAAAACCCTAACTATTCTTAAAATAGAAAGCTTTTTGAGGTTTTGGGGAACCACAGCTTTACAGCCACCCAAAAAGCATTCTAAGAGTAGGAACAGGCATCTACTTTGGGTGTAGTATTTGAGCTCAATTCTTAGTGACAATGCTGAAGTTACCACTGTGGGCATTTCTGGATTGGTGAGAGGAAGCCCCAACTTTGTGTGTGGCCTGCGTTCCTGTATTAATGACAGAGGAAGGAAAAGATCTCATATGGCAAGTAGTATGATATCACCCCCCTCAAGTCTGCTGGGAAGAACGGATTACTCATTTTAATCTACCCCTGGCCCAAGTAGGTTCTTCTTAAACAACTCAGTGCATTGCTCACTTTTTGCCATAGCCTTGTTTTACGTTTGCACATGATAACTGCTGATGCAGTGTTTCTGTTAACAGCAGGGCTCGTGCTTGAATGGTTTCTGGAGGAGTTGCCTTGACACATGGCTTCAATCTCCTCTCTCTGGCGGCAAGTGAAGCCAGCCAGTAAGTTGGCAGTTCCCAGGTCCATAGCGGGAATATAGGCTGTTATTCTTGCACTGGGCCTTGGCTCTGCTGCTGTGGCAGACATGAGCTTCTCACTTGCTCATGCAGTGTCTGTTCACAGTGCAGCTTTGCTGCAATGGTTGATTCTCTCAGGCTTTAATAATTTGTTTCTAAGATGGTGATGACCAAACATCCATTATTTCTTTTCCATGTTTCTTTGTATGTGAATTGAACTGGAAATCATATTAGACAATTAGCTTATCCCCTTTGGACTTCGGGTTTCTGGTTTGGACATGTAAAATGGAACATATGGAATCAATAATCTCTGACATCTGTATCGACTCTTAAGTTCGAAATCCGTCGTTCACTAATCGTGGTCGGTCCCACCTGAATGGTTTCCTGCCAGCCTTTCAAGCAACCCCAAGGCTGAAATGTTTGATCTCCCTTTAGACTGCTTCCCTGCTACCAAATCCATCTTCTTCTAAGACTCTTAAGCCTCTTTGTTTGAGTATATCTGACATAGGCAAATATAGGCTGAGAAGAAAAACATGATTTTTCATATATTTAAATAATCATTGGAAGAGAAATATGCTAGATAAATCATAGCGTAAGCATTTCCCTTAAATAATTGAATAGGAGCAAGACATTTTACCCTTTAGAAAGCAAGTTGTGTTTATACAGAGAATATGCTGTATTCCCTATTTACTCATAGAACTTTGTAAATACTAAGAGAGAGCATGTTTGTAATAGAATTTTGAAAGCATATCCATTTCTATACCTGGGCATGATGATATTATATATTATGTTTATTAAGGTGACAACATAATAGGACAAACTATTGAAAACCTAAAGCTTTTATTTCTTAGAATAAATAAAGTCAGAATTTGTAGAACAAATATATTTAGTTGTTTTAGCGTGATTGGTTTTTCTGTTTAACAGATATTTATTGAGTATCTACTATGTACCAGGCACTGTTCTCAGTGTTTGGTACATATTAGTGAAAAAACAGACAATAATCTTTGAGAGCACAGAGCTTACATTCTGTTAGTTTTATTGACTCCAGAGAATTGTAAGTTACTTAAAAGGTTTTGAAACATTTTTTTCAGAAGCAAAAATTAATAGCTAAAATGTAATTTTTAACTACTTCTGCATTTGTTAATTCTGAAAATATTATATGCTCTTTCTCCAGCTATATGATAACTTGTTAATCAGCCTATAATGAATTGTACTAAATAACTCAGCTGATAATGGTATTCTCTTCTTGGTGAATTTTAGCGGGTCTTGGTGTGACAGGAAGTTTTTTTGAATACTTGGAGGATGGAGCTAAAGTATGTCCTTAAAAACATAGCATGTCACAACAAAGCAAGAATAAAGAAGTGAATAAACATATAGGTAAAAATAAATTTCTATGTAAAATTATTAATCTGATGATAGTTCTGTCTTACTTAGATAAGCAATTTAGGCAATATTCCATTTGTTACTTTTTTTGGATTGCATCAAAATATGAAGCACATTTTATATGATGCTTATTTTATTTGATTATGACAATTATGTCATATAAATAGAGCACATTATTACCTCAACTTTATAATTTTAAACAATCATTTGTAAACATATTTTTTTCAACTGATAGAGAGCTGATAACTCATTTTGCCAAATTTATTGATAGATGCTTTTTCTCTCAAAATTCTGACTCACATTCTCAGTTATCAATCTCTTTGCCAAGAGCTAAGCAGCGCTACATATTTGGAAATACAAAGTATAATAAACAAAAGTTTTGAAAGTTGAAATGTCCTTAGCAAGCTCTGTGGTTTGTATCGAAAATAAAATTCGATGGCTTTTTTTGGTTGTTGTTGGTACATTGGCAGTGAGCTGTTTATCTGTATTTTAATCCCTGTTTTCTCTAAGGATTATATAAAAACTAGGCTTCAGTTTTGCTCCTAACACTGATTACCTGAGATGTTAATTTGTTGATGGCAATTTGTTTGTGGATTGATGATGGAGCGTTAGCCAAGATCTAGGACTGTCATGAAGTATTGTGGAAATATTTGTAAAAGTGCTCCTTAGGGAGTACTTTTCCAGTCTCAAAAAGACTCCGTCGTACAACGCCAAAATGATGTCAAAACTAGGCTGTAGGACACCACTGCTCCCAACCTACAGTAAATTAGAGATGAATCTAGTATAATACATTTATAATCATGTATTTTCAAATTTTTATCCCAGGGTTTTAATGCAGTTTTGCCAGAAAAATAATATAAACTATGGGATGGAACTAGACTTTGGCTTTTCTCAAAATAGTGAAAAGGGGCCATGAACATTCATTCATCTTTTCTCCTTTGCTGCTAAATTGTGGAGCAATCAATAAAGACTCCTGATTTATGACTTACTTGATTAATGATTTTCTACCCAGGGCAGTCATAGGAAGTCAATCATGGTTGGTCAAATTCTATTTTTAATTGATCATACAATTGGAACGTACAGACGACATCACACTGCCTCAGAGTTCCATCAAATATTTGAGCGCACGAATCCTGTGAATCTAGAAAGATCAATAGAGACCTGTTTTTAAAGATTTCTGTGATAATTTTTCATCTTTTTGAAAATTATTGTAACATAAGAAGTTATTTATTAGAAATTATCTCTGATAACCAGTTTATTTTTATTTGAACAACTTTTATGGCCTCCAGAGAGTAATATAGCTAATTGGAGAAATAACCAACTACTCTATCCTCAATAAATTTTTTTAAATACCGAACGTCCACATAAGTGACCTGACACATTACCCTTCTACTTTGGCTTGTTTAGAATTACACTAACAATATAAAGACTCTGCATTGATGATTATCATGGAGGAGCCATTGGTTTTGGTTACAAAGCTAATACTGAGATTATTGACTACTTGGGTCACTTTGCCTAAAGCATATACACAGTCACAGTCGATCTTAGTTTTATATAACATGATAAAAGCTAGATCAAAATAGATGGATAAACATTGATATATGTGCCAGATCTGTGAATCCCATGACCAACTTGACCATGAATTAACCATTTCCAGCCGAAACTGGCTATTGAAGTCACAGGTGTATCAACCATGTAGATACCCAAGCTGGCCTTGCAGTAGGAGATCAACTTCTGATGAAAATAAAAGTTTCTCTTTTTGTCATTCTTTTTTGAAATGCATAGGCTCTCTGCAGTCTTGAAATTGTCACACATAAAGTAGGAAGTCTCCTGTAAGGAAAAGGGGATAACTGAGTGGTAACAGGACTGGGGTTGTAGCAATGGCAGGTTCAAGAGTGGCAAGGTAGATCTTACGAGAAAAATATGAGGAAAACGTGATTCTGGGGAAGAATAGAAGGAGAATAGCACAGAACAAATCAGGAGGCAGGCAGTGTGGGAAAAGGATATCTTTTGGGATCAGCAGAACAGGGAGTGGCAGTGCTAGAGTTTTTCTAGAGGTATGGCTCAGAAAAAGTTCGGCAAAGCAGCCCTGGCTTGAAAAAGAGTCCGGGATTTTAACTAGAAGGGTCGTTTCCAACTGGAGAATGAAGCAAAATTACTGGGAGAGCTTGGTAACACAGATTGCTCACTTCCACCCTCAACTCCAGTGCTTTTAATTCAGTGGGTCCAGGGTGGGAGGTTGAGAATTTGCATTACTAACAAGATCTTGGGTAAGAATTCTTTTGCTGGTGTGAGAACCGCTGATATGGAATATACGTATGTTCACAGGTGAGGGCTTGAAGGATTCAGTGTTGATTCTGAGAGGAATAAATTCTGCCTGCAAATGGCTGAATTTGACTGAGATGTAGGCCTCTCATTGACAAAGAGGAGAAATAATACCTTGCTTGTCTGGAATGAATATCAGTGATAGTAAATACCGAGTGCTAAACCACTGACTGGTTCCTATTTGAAATTCAGTAAATGGTAGGGCTATGGTGGGAAGAGTGATATAAATAAACAAGAACACCTAATCATAATATTGGAATTTTAATCACCTCTGAAAGTTCTGTGATTTCATAAAACAGCATTATAGTCCTTTCTGATTGCCTTATCTTCAAGAACTTTATATTTTAGCAGTTTCTTGAATTTTTATTACATAAATCTTACTTATAATGCTAAAATCCCTTAATCCCACAGTTAAGGTATATGCAGTTATTTGCAAGCAGATTTTAAAAAGAAGAAAACGAATGCCTATTTTCCTGTGAAACAAGCACAGAAAAGTTATGTTTTACGGGTAGAACTAAGGCTAATGGACAAATATAAGGTTTTTAATTATAACTGTTTTCTAGCAGCTTTAAATTGCAGTTAATTTATAGTGAACTGATCTTTTATTAATTCTAGCATATATGGTTCTAATCTTGATTGCTACATAAAATTCTATTTGAAGATATAAGCACGAAAGGATGATTGCTTTCCATCCAGACATATGTTTCACTGCTTAAAAAAAAAATAAACAAACTATTTATAGAGAATGCTTTCTTCCTACCCTAGCATCCCTCCAAGATCCAAATTTCACTGTCATATTATGAGTTTGTTATCAACAACTGGGTTTAAGGAATTCTTTTCATTGTTTCATATGACAACTGAAATAATTTAGAAATTTTGATTATT
Organism: Carlito syrichta; assembly: GCF_000164805.1. Classification (NCBI taxonomy): domain Eukaryota; kingdom Metazoa; phylum Chordata; class Mammalia; order Primates; family Tarsiidae; genus Carlito; species Carlito syrichta. Next base: position 34,559 of record NW_007248720.1, on the reverse strand, counting down.
AAAGCACGATGCATTTCTTAGCAGCAGAGCTTATCAAATTAGCCTGCTTTACTTTAAAAAGCGTTTTCAAGGCCAGACTTTTTGATTGAATAACATTTTCTGAGACTATAGACCAAGTTCAAAGAAAGTTCCAGCTGTTTTCTGATTTTGTTATATATGGGAAGAAGAGTAAACATGAACACCTGAAAGATATTGGGCTTTGACTGACAGATTATACCTAGCAGTACAGAGCTAAAACTTTATCTTGATGTGTTTTGATTTCTTCTTTAGGCATTAAGTCTATAAGGTCTGGTTTATCTTAGATGCTTTAAAGTACAAATGCAGCATGAGGGACAAGTTATCTAAATTGCATACTCTTTCCATTTATTTATTTATTCAATAAACATTTATTGAATGCCTTCCATGATTCATTCCACGCACTATAGCTTTATATATTTTGTGTATATAAAGGCATTGACTACATTTCAAAATACATTCTTTCATTTGTTACTTCCATAATCATTGATGGACAGTTTATCCTATGCCACGTATACTTTTGGATTCTGGGTTACAAAGGTCAATAAAGCATAATCTTTAGTGTCAAGGAGTGTGTAGTATGACAGGGAGAGAAGCCTATAGTTATTAATTAACTACTTAAGTTTTTAATGAGCATCCACCAAGAATCAGACAGTGAGCTCAGATGGAAAGTTACAGCAGCATGCAATCAGACACATGTTTACCCTCATAAGGCTCTCATATTCTAAGGAGGAAGACAAAGTGTGAGTAAGGAAACAAATTAACACACAGTATTTGATATATATAGAAAAATGAGATGATGTGATCTAAAGTAAGGGAGGGTGAAGTTGCTTTATAAGTGATAAGAAACACTTCTGGAGGTGACGTCTGAGCAGATACCTGAAGAGTGGCCATGAGAATGCCACAGGAAGTTATAGAGATCAGCAAAGATATGAGCTCTGAGGTGGAAAAGGATTCAGACCATTTGAAGAACAGTATGATCCCAGTATTGTGGGAAAAGGATGAGGTATGAGGGTGGGTGTGATCTGAGATGAGGATAGAAAGGCTGATGGAAGCAAATCATGGAGGGGCTTAAGATCTGCATTGTGAAGCAATAAGAACATATCAAGGGACTTAAAGCAGACTGTCGATCGAGGCTGATGGTAGTTTTAAAAGCTGATGCCAGAAACTGTGTAGGGCATGGGTTGGAAAAAGAGTCAGGATGGAAGAAGAGAGGCAAGTTAGGGGAGTGCTGTCATCAGGAAATCCAGAAATGGTGTGGATTGAACTGAGTGGAGGGTAAGGAGATGACGAGGCGTGGATGGATTTCATGTGTATTTAAGAACTAGAACCAGTGGGGTTGTCGATCAATAGAATGTAAATTGTTACGTGCAGCGAAGTGTTATATGTGATAAGCACAAGGACCCAAATGATCTACAAGGAACTCAAATGCGCCGAAAGGAAGAAAACAAACAGCCCCTTTAAAAAGTGGGCAAAAGACATGAAGAGACACTTGTATAACCTCTCTGGAAAACAGTCTGGAGATTTCTGAAAGAACTAAAATTGACCCTCCATATGACCCAGCAATTACCCCATTGGGAATATACCCGGAGGAACTCAAATTATTCTACAAAGAAGATACCCGCACACGAATGTTATTGCAGTTCTATTTACAATAGCAAGAACATGGAACCAGCTGTGTTACCCATCAAAGCTGGACTGGATAAAAAAAATGTGGTACATATACACAATGGAATATTATGCAGCCATAAAGAAGGACAAATATATGAACTTTGCAGCAACTTGGATAGATTTAGAGTCAATCATACTCAGTGATTTATTGCAGAAACAAAGAACAGAGTTCCATATGTTCTCACTCATATGTGGACCTTGAACAATTATAATACTACAAGAAAGGGATTGGCAGTAGAGGAAAACTGTCAGGGGAGGGGAGATGGGACTGGTAGTTGAGGGAAATTGTTGGGGAAGGAGGGTCATACCTCATCAACAAGGGTACCTGCATGATCAATATTTATATACCTAACCTTGAATTGTATCCCACATGTTTATAATAAAAATTAAAAAAAACAACAACAGGAAAAGGCGGTGACTCCTCTTCCGGGTGTGTAGACTTTCAGGAAAGCCGTGAAAAGAGGGTCATGCTTGAGTTGAGTCTGTTGCAGAAGTTTGTGTTCCCAGGCAGCCCGGGCATGTGCAGAGCCAAAGAATGGTAACTTGGACAGATGCACCGAGTTGAGTGAAAGTGTAAAGAGGACATCAGGGGCGTGGGTGGCTGCTCATGTAGCAAAAGTCAAGGCCGGGGGAGGATCAGGCCACTGCAGGTCATCATGAGAAGTTTAGGTGTCATCTGGTAGGATATAAGGAAATTTATTTCTGGAAGGAGAGGTGACAGTGACATCATAGTGACATCATAGTGACATCATAGTGACAGTGTGGAAATAGATCAGTAAATTTTCCCACCAGCGGGAAATCTACCAAGTTCATCATGTAGTTGTAACTTAATCAGCTTTGAATATCATTAGTTTAAACATAATACTCTCCAATTTTTATAATATGTAAATGTTAAGATCTCTAAATTTTTAACATTCTTTAAGCCTATTTTTCTTCAATAATGAATAACACTTACTCTAGCAAGAAAGTAAATTTCATCACTTGCGGCAAAGAATATAATAGATCATTGTATACATTAAAAATACTTTTTTTTTCACATCTTACTCTCAAATTCTATTCCACCCAGCCAGATATTAACTAAAAATTAGCACTGATTAACTCATAGTTTATTTCATTTTCTCATCTCTTGTGGTCTACAGGTGCGATAATGACAGTTGAAATGAACACAGTAGTCTGAACTCTTCAAACCAAATAGTTGATCTGGTTATTTTAGACATTTTTGTGAGAGGTGTTTTGCTCTTTTAAAGTATGTACATAAAAGGTAAATTCAAGTCTATAAGGCTTTTTATAGTGTGAATGTTTCTCAATGGGGAATTTTGAGAGCAATTGCAAGCGAAAATGGGATTATAACATAAATTGTCTTGAGGCCATAATGAGAAGAAAGGGTTTTATACCACAAAAGCTACAATCATATTCATTTCGGCATGACCAACATGTCAAGTACTTTCAAGGTAATGAATGCATTCCAGAAGATTGTCTGTATTTTTCCCACACTTTAAATAGCAGGAAGATGTTTGAAACAATTTTCTGTGGAATCAAAGGCACTGGGATGGGCCTTGCCCTCACAATTCTAAGGCAAAATTTAGCTTTGGCGAAGAGTGGGTATTTTAATGAGTACTAGCTGACATTTTTCTTGGCACTGGGTTTATATAGGCCCTATCACTCCTCTTTTGGAAAAAGATACAAAAATGCAAAGAATGACTATAATGGTTAACCAAAATGAAGATTGATTGCTGCTAGGTATTTTAAAGAACACCAGGTAGCACTTTATGAGAAATTTAGTGACTTCTTGCTACCCTGTGGTTGTTGTTAAAGTGAGAAAAGTGATTTTAAAAATGTGAGTGATTTTTTCCCCCAGTCCTTACTAGCTGCAATAAGATATAATTCAGGAGACTCTTATGCAGGCAAAAATGAACAAAAGTAGTCAGCGATTTGCTTGTCTTCTGACATGCTACATTTAAGCACAGAGAGCTACTCTTATTTAAGTAGTAAATAATTTAACTTCCTAAAATGATCTTCATGGTATCCTAATTGACTCCATAATTCCACCTGGGATAATTTCCATATAACACATAGGTAGAGCGAGGAAACATGCCAAATTAAACAAGTTTACCCCAAGCAAAGCTTTGATAAAAAAAAAAAATAGAAAGCAATTGATATAAAGAGTCTTTAATTCTACTCTTATGAAAAAATAGAAGAATATACTCTTGTTTTTCCAGAAGCAAATGTCTCTCAACACATGCCACATGGGCATGAGGGATCAAATTCCTTCCAAGATTATGGAATTAATTGCACAAAAATCCCCTAACATTTTAGGGAATTTTTATTGCCCTTTTGTAAATAGCCTCCTTCCACAATCTTCCTATGTTCAGCCCTATTGTATGCTGACATTTGGTATCACTTTTCAAATTAATGTAAGCTATAATTTTAAAACATTGTTTGAATTAGCATTCATAATTTACTTGAGAAGTTTTTGTGGGCCCAAGTAACACAGAGAACTAGTCTTAAAATAGAAGTAAGAGTATGCTTTGTATATGCTTTGTCTGCAAGTTTTGTATCATGTAGCTTAAGGATCTGGATTCTATGTCAACAGGGAGAAGAAAAAACTTTATCAGGACTAAAATGATGGTATTTTAGTCCATATTTAGTCCAAATAACTAAAGGATCTAAGTATAATTTGAAGTATAAATATTCTCATTCTATCAGGGGTGCAATGAGGTACATCGTATAGCATTATTATGTTTGTACCACCTCCCTCAGTAAGATAAACAAACGGACAATAAACCAAATAATCAAATATTTTACTGGGCACCCTCTAGGTGCCTAGAATGTATTAGGTGCTATGAGAGAATAAATAACCATTGGAGGGTAGTTTTCTCTCTCAAGCTTCTTCTGAGTTACTGGGATCACATTTTCTTCTATGGGGTTTGAAAGAGTCAAGATTTTGACTATCAGATATAATACCATTCAAATGAGTAAGCACAGATGAAAAGGTCTAGGCAGATTAGGAAAGAATGAGCAGATCAGTCTGATAACTTTCTGTAGTGGGTATCAGATGAGATTGTGACAGAGGGTTGGGTTTCCTGTAGAAGATCTTGACGAGGAAACACATTGTCCCTGAATTTTCAGATCAATAGTGCTATTAGCAATTTTGGAGCAGGGTAAGGACATGGCCAAAGCTTTTAGACAGATACAATTTTCAGTAGTGTTCCAGAGAAACTTGGTCTAGAAAAACATTGAGGGCATGAAGAAGACCTTGTTGAAAATTTTTGCAATAATCTTGGCGAAAGGAAACAAGGATCTGGTGATGGCAGGAAAATAGGAAAGTGGTTACTGATGCAATCGGCGGAATTTGACTATGGTGAGTTGAGGATAACAAAGGCTATCACCTCTTTTACTTTTATGTCAAGAATTTGCCTTTTGCTCTATCAAACATACATCTATAAAAGTTCACACCCAAGTGGAAATAAATTCCTTGTGAAAGAAACCAGACCCTCTTGTTTGTACATGTACTTTAAAAAGAAGAATAGAAAAAAGATGCTATCATTTATCAACTTAATTTGCTCCTTTGTGAGTATTCAAGGAAAAAAAAGCAATAAAAATACTAATAACATAGATAATTAGTCTGAGAAATGCATTTTTGCACTATCATGCCCATTAGTTTCCATGCAAGTTATTAAGATAATTTTAACAGTTTGTTTTCTTATTAAATTTTCAATAACTATAATTTCTTTCTTCAATAAGAACACTTTGACTTATGTTATTGGTAAAAAAATTTAAACAGATGGAAATAAGTTGCATTTCTCAGTCTGTACTGAACACTTGGAGATTTGTCAGAAGAGTAAATAAGTTTCCGTCTTTTCATCGTAGAAACTTTACCCATGATAAAGTCACTGACGACAAGGAAGTTCAGTTTTTCTAACCTTTGCTATCCAATAAGATGTAAATGCCATCTCTACTAAATCCAAGGTACATGCTGTATTTCTCTGAAACTTCTTCTGTGAACTCTATTTCTGTCTTTTGGCACACATATGTATTGTTATTTGCCGTGTGAAATGGCAAACCTTGATTATTAGCAAGTAATGCTTTTCTTAGATTACACCTTGACGTTCATTTTGAAGTATTTACTCCCTGTCAATGTATTTCATCATAAAATCTTGGCACAGGCACTACAGCTTGATGCTTTTGATGAGCACATTGCAATAAAAAAAGGATAAGACTTTGCTTTTGTGACAATTCCCAGGTCTGACAGAAAAACTGAGTGTAAATTAAAACAGTAATTTAAAAAATTTACTGAAGACACTGTAAACTCTGGAATGAATATGTCTGATATGATTAAATTAAGGGCAGAATTTATCTTCAGAACTAGGACTGATGTCTTGCTCTACCCAGTGCCTCTGAAAACAGGGCTTCACATACCACCTGCCTTTGCGTTGCCTTCTTGTATCTGCAGGATCTAACTGCACTGCAATTCTTGCTATGTTTTGCACTCAGAGACAGCTGAAAGACCACTGATGTTCCAGCTGGCTGTGACTGTGACACACAGTGAACTGACAGCACCATTTCTGTATTTTCTGTTTGTGCTAAATCAACAAAAAGAACAATGAATTTCTAGACTCGCCAAAATTATTGATCTTAAGATATATCTTCGATTTAGAATCTTCTCATTAAACACATGCAATGATTTGTATGATAAGACTGCGTTAATATCTATTTGTCTATCCCCCCAAAAGCCAGATGGCTAGTGCCATAATCACAGTTTGTGTCTGTGCCTTCCTTCATAATCCATACTGCATTCATTATTTCTTTTTTTTTTTTGGTTTGTTTTAAAGATGTGAGTTACAATTCAGGATTAGGTACACAAGTGGTTAACGTACAGGTAAAGTTTGGACCTCGCTGTGGTTCTCACTTCCCCTTATTGATGTTATGCAAATTCATTATTTCTGCAGATTACTGCTTTGTTTGGAAGGTTACAAATATATTAGCTTAATGTGTGAAGTATTGATTTGTGATGGACTCATACTTGGAGACTCCATGCAGTATGTAAGCTCCTTCTGCAGCACCTTCCTCCTACAAAGCCAAAATGGAGACGTGAAGTTTCCATTTGGTGGAAGAATCATCAGGAACACAAAACTGCCAGATTCTTGACTTTTTAGAATCAAAACCTAGTCTATGGGTGATGGAGAAAATGCCAAAGTGTCACTAAGGTGAGGCAGTCAGATAGGTGGATCTAATCCCCTATCTAGTATGCCATTTTCCAGTTTGCCTAGGATGGAGAGTTTTCCAGCACCTGGGATTTCAGTGGTAAAACTGGGAAAGTACAGTTGAGGAGTGACTTTTAGTTTTTTTCCTCTCTGTCCTGTTTTTCCCGTAGCCCAGAAATGTGACATTAAGGCTTAATTAGGACCCATGTTAAATGTTTCTGTGATATTTAGCAATACTGTTTACTTTATACCTCATTTTCAAATAATATCTCAGACTGTCTTAGTGCAACATTTGTAGAAGACCTACTGTATTTTATGACTTGGGAATTTTTACAGTACAGTCACACATGACTTAATCATGGGAATACACTCTGAACCATGCATTATTAGGTGGTTTCGTCATTGGGCCAGCATCATTGAGTGAACTTACAGAAATCCAGATGGTATAGCCTTTTACGTATCTGGTTATTTGGTGTAGCCTTTTGCTTTTAGACTAAAATCCCGCACAGCAAGTTACTGTACTAAATAGGGTAGGGAATTGAAATACAAGGGTAAGCTTTTGTGTATCTAAACATATCTAACCATTGAGAGGACGTAGAAGAAGTGTAATACAAAAGACAAAAATTTGTACACCTGTATAGGGAAGCTCCATTATAATCGAATGGGACCATGGTCATAGATGCAGTCTGTCACCTACTGAAATATGATTATGTGTTACTTAACTGCATATCAGTATTATTTCTAACATATGGACAAAAGGAGAATTTCATAACATATCAAGAAACTTCAAAATCTGGTTCTAAATGAAGAATCTATTCCTGCCTCCTTCTATCTTTCCCTTCTTTTCCTTTCTTTTATTTTTTTTCTAATACTGAGTTTATAAATTGTCATATGAAAGTTGTTGCTTATGAAAAACTTTAGAATAAGAGACTCATTCTATCCAGGAGTAAGTAGTGGGTAGGGAGATTTCTTGACTTAAATTGATTTCAAATGCTTTATTTTTGTTACCATACTACATTAAGTGTAGGGATATATCAGTACTATAGTACATTTTCTGGATACGGTTGGACCAAGCAGCCTGATATAGAAAGAGCAAAAAATATAGCATCTTCAACAGAACCACTTTTTGATCTGAGTCACCTATGATGTGACTGGAGGTATTCAAAGTGTTCATTTAAAAAAAAATTATTTTTTAAACATATGGACTTCACTTGGATGGACTTAGAGTCGATCATGCTCAGTGATCTATCACAGAAACAAAGAACAGAGTCATATGTTCTCACTCATAAGTGGAACTTGAACAATTATCATAACACTATAAGAAAGCATTTGATAGTAGTGGGAAACTGTCAGGGGAGGGGATGGGATTGGCAGTTGACTGAGGGAAACTACCAGGGCAGGGAGGGGCATACCTCATCAACAAGGGTACCTGTATAATCAAAATTCTGTATACCCAACCCTGAATTGTACCCCACATCTTTATAATAAAAAAATGAAAATAAAAATTTTGGTTTTTAATCGACAAATAATAATTGTCCATATTTATGGGGGCACCTAGTGATGTTTCAAAATACATAAGGTGCAGTGATCAGATCAGGAGGATTAGAACCTTCTTTATCTCCAAACATCATTCCTTGGTATTGAGAGTAGTCAATATCCTCCTTCTAGCCAACAGAAATTGTATAATATAGCATCATTAACTATAGTCATCTCACAGTGGTACAAATCACTAGAACTTATTCTTCCTCTGTAGCTATAATTCTGTATCCTTTATTTTTTTAATTTTTAATTGTTTTTATTTTAGATTGTGCAGTATAATTAACGGTTAGGCATAAAAATGTTCATTGTGCAGCTACCCTTGTTGACGAGGCATGCTCCCCCTTCCCCAGGCAGATATCGACTACTGTTAATCTCACCTCCCTAATTTTGTATCCTTTAACAAATCTCTTCTTATCCCTTCTTACTCCTACACTTTCCAGCCTCTAACCTCTGCTCTACTGTTTTCTTTTATGAGATCAACATTTTGTGAGCTTCCACATGAGAATGAGAGTATGTGGTGCTTGGGTTTCTGTTTCTGGCTTATTTCCCTGGATATGATGTCTTCAAGTTCTGTCCACGTTGCTTCAGGTGACAGAATTTCATTGTTTTCATGGTCGAGTAGTATTCCATTGTATATATATTCCATATCGTCTTTATCAATTTATTTGTTGTTGGACACACAGGTTGAAACCCTATCTTGGCTGTCGTGACTAGTGCTGTGGTAGCCATGAGGTTGTAGACGTCTCTTCAATGTACTGATTTCCTTTCCTTTAGAAAAATTCCCAAGAGTGGGATCACTGGATCATAGAAATTCTATTTGCATTTTTTTCATGGAACATTCATAGTGTTCTCTCCATAGTGGAGATACTAGTTTACGCTCCCGCCAACAATGTATAAGGATTTCCTTTTCTCCACATCCTCGCCAGCATTTGCTGTTTTTTGCATTTTTTCGTAATAATCATCTTAATGACAGATAAATAATATCTTATTGTGAATTTTATTTGCATTTTCTTGATAATTAGTGACATTGAGCATTTTCATATATATATGTACATTTTAAAATTTATATATTGAAAAATATCTGTTCAGATCATTTGTCTTTTTAAAATCAGATTATTATTATTTTTGCTGTTGTTTGCTTTTCTCATGTATTCTGAATAGTCATCCTCATTAGACGAGTAATTTCCAAATATTTTCTCCAATTCTGTGGGTTGTCTTTCCACTCTGATGATGGCTTCCTTTGTTGTGCAGAAGCTTTTTGTTTAACATAATCTCATTTTTTTACTTTTGCTTTTGTTTTCCGTGCTTTTGAGGTCTTATTCATAAAATATTTTTCAGAACCGATGTGTTGATGCATTTCCTCTATGTTTTCTTCTAGTAGTTTTATTGTTTGGGGTGTTACATTTAATTCTTTGATCCATTTTGAGTCTATTTTTGTTTAGTGTGAGAGGAGAGAGTCTATTTTCATTTTTCTGCATAAGAATGTTCAGACTCATTTATTGAATGAGTCTTCTTGGGGTCTATGTCAGAAATCAGTTAGTTTTCTATTCTGTTCCTTTAGTTTATGTGTCTGTCTTTATGCCAGTGCCATGCTGTTTTGGTTGCTACATCTTTGTAGTAGTATATTTTGAAGTCTAGTAGTGAAACCTTGCCAACCTTGTTCTGTTTTTGTTTTTTGATCAGAATTGCTTTGGCTATTCAGGATCTCTTGTGGTTCCATATAAATTTTATAAATAAAAGACAATTTCCATGAAAAATGACAAAAATCACATGGATATTTTGATGAGATTGCCCTGAATCTGTGGGTTTCTTTGAGCAATATAGTCATTTTAACAACATTAATATTTTTTGGTCCATGAGCATAGGATACTTTTCCATTTGTTTGCCTTGTCAACATTTGTTTCTTCTGTGTTTTGAAGTTTTCCTTGCAGAGATCTTTCACTTCTTTGGTTAAATGTATTACTTAACCTTTTTTTTGGTGGCTGTTTTAAATGGAATTGCCTTCCTGATCTATTTTTGAGTTCATTGTTCATGTATCTCTGGTATACAAATATTACTCTTTTTTTTTAGTCGGAGTCTCATTCTGTTGTCCAGTCTGGAATGCAGTGAGATGCTCACAGCCACCTCAGCCTTGACCTGCTTGGCTCAGGGGATCCTTCCAATTCAGCCTTCCAAGTAGCTGGAACTACAGGCATGTACCACTATGCCCAGTTGATCCTTTTTTATTGTAGAAATGTGGTCTCTCAAAGTTGCTCAGGCTGGTCTCAAACCCCTGGGTTCAGGCAATCTTCTTACCTCCATCTACCAAAGTTCTGGGATTACAGGTGTGAGTCACTGTATCCAGCCCAACTATTACTAATTTTTATATATTAGTTTTGTATCCTGCCACATTATTGAATTTGTTTGTCAGTTCTAAGAGTCTGTTGGCAGAGTCTTTAGTTTTTTTCTACAGATAAGATTATGTCATCTGCAAAGATGGTTCAACATTTGCATATCAATAAATGTCATTCATCACATCAATAGAATGAAGAACAGAAACCATATGACCATCTCAATAGATGCAGAAAAACCTTTGAGCATTCCTTCATGATAGCAACTCTTAATAAATTAAGTATAGAAGGATAGTATTTAAACATAGTAAAAGTCATATATGACAATCCCACAGCAAACATTGTACTGAATGAGAAATACTCAAAGCTTTTTCTCCAGGAGCTGGAATAAGAACATACAATATACATAGAATGCAGAAATCATAAGTGTACAAGTTGATGAACTGTTACAAAATAAACAGGTGTTTTCAGACACAGATTAGGAAACAGAAAATCACTGGTAGCCCAGAACCCCCGTGTCCCTTTTCAGTCACCATCATCCACAAAGGTAATCACTGTCCTAACTTCTACCATAGATACGTTTTTCCTGCTTTTGGAACCCCTTATTAAAACAATTATATGTAATGCACTCTTTGGTGCCCAGTATTTTAAAACTAGCATAGATGATTTAATATTAATTTTTACTTTTATAAGTATGCTGTGTATACTGTATACTGGAGTAAACATAAATATTTAAGTTGCACAAATTAGAACGCAAATCTTGACTACACATTTACTAACTGCATCGGTCTTGGATAAGATACTTAGTCTCCGTGGGATCTCTGAGATACTTAGTCTCAGTTTTTTGTCTCTCTTAAGGGAAGATTAAGTGAGATGGTATATGTAAATTGCCTGAAAGGTAGTATAAACGCAATAATCATTAATCTCTCCATCCCACCCCCTCCACCTTCCCACCTTTTTTATTTAAATGTGCTAGTGAGAGACAAAATGTTTTATTCTTTATTCACAAAGTGTTTTTCATCATGGGGGAGGTCTTTCCAATGACTTTTTAAAATCTTCCAACTCCACTGTCCAAATGTCTAATCTAAACCACTGGCTTAAAACATTAAAGTTAAAAGGTCACTGAGGGCCTTTGCAGAAATAAGCAGTAGACCATAGTGCGGTTTCCTCTCTGACACCAAAACAGTGACTTTATTGAAAAAGATTATTCTCCAAGAAGCATATGCAATTTTTTTCACATCAAGATGGTGCTACGGACCCACCATCCCAGACACATTTCCTAGGCTTTCCGCAGTGGACCGACACCCATCTCTCTCTATGTCTCTTCTTCAGATAATTTCTATTTCTGAGCTCCAGCTGGAGTTTTGGGTGTGGTGAAGTCCTGAACAAGGCACTGGTGTTATTGTGTGTCAACAGTCGTGCTCATATTAAGAAATGCAACATATTGGTTATCTGGACTTTTCCTATTCTGACGGCTTCATTGGTCGATCTTGTAAGTGAAGACAAAGTGGCTTGATTTGGACTTTTTTTGTTCCTCAACATCTCACAAACTTTGGGATGCTGAGGGTTTCGCTCTATCCCCTTTGCATCTGTTTTCTTTGTTGGAATGGCAGAGAAAGAAGCAAGATTTATTGACCATCCAGTATAAGCCAGTTACTGGGCTATGTATAAATGATATGTCATTTCATCTCCTCATCCATGTGGGATATGGCTTAATATATTTATTTTGCAAATCAAAAGGATGAAGTTCAAAGTTGTTATATGGCCCTAGGCCTCATAAGTAAGTGACCAAATCACCATGATGTTGTAACTCTAGCCTAGTTCTAAGTCATTTAAGATTTAAGTCAAATGTTCTTCTTGTATAAATTTGTTCTGGGAACAACAATACTAACCATATAATAACCTTACTACTGACTTTGTCCTAACATTGCTGCCACATAAAAAGGTAAATAATTCCCCATGGAAAGAAAAAAAAACATAAGCAGAAAAAAAAAAAAACCATAAGCAGAAGTTCTCTTAGAAATCTACCATTTAACTGAGTCACCAGATTAGCCATATTCTCTTTGTCTTTATGCAGAGCACACTGATTTGTGACACCAAAGGCAGAATTATACAAAAATATACTATTTAGTGTAAATCTGTTAACTAGGATTGCAATATTTTCATTTTATGAACAGATACAATTTCATTAAAGATTCCATGAAGTTGAAAACTTCAAGATCCATGGGAATCATATAAAAATATATATAAATATCATCTTGTGGGTTAAGAGAAGGCAGTTTATCAAAAATTGGTTACTTTTTCTGACATAATAAAATGAATGCAACGCAGATACTTTGCTATACCATTTATACTGACTGCTTCTGAAGATCATCAGGACTACTGTCTTCAGAGACAGGAAGGAAAAAATCTACTAAAACCTGTTATTTAAAAATTTTCAGACATCTGGATATTCCTTGCTGGCCTCTCCCTCACCTATCCAGTCTCATGCAATTGTAACAGATATACTTATTTTTGACTTCTAATATCATGTCAGTATGATTTCATGAGACATGATTATTTTAACATAGATTATCTAAATGAAAAGGTGTCTTTTATCATATTCTTCAATTCTATTGTATACTATTTCTAAGTCTTTATAATTTAGTGAGAGTATAGGGTCTTTGCCAATCTTTGCATTTAAGGTACTTGTAACAGCCATTTGGTAGAGACATCTGATGACAGAATGTATGGTGACCCTTAGGGAAGGACTTGCAACAGAGGCATCAAACAAAAAAGGAGCCAAGGGCCTTGGACACAAGGGCACAGAGTCACAGTGGGCACAGAGACATGAAGACTTAAGGGCTAAGGGAAAATGGAAAGTCAGTATCTTTCAGGAAGAAAACAACAAACCTTGCATGATCACCTTGAGTCAAAAATTCAAAGTGAGTTAAAGAGTTCTGATGTTCAGTTAAGCAGAAACAGGGCTGACAATTGGTAGACGACTCTCCCTCAAGCATTTGGCAGAGACCTTGGCAGCTAGAAATGGAAAGGTAGCGTGCTAGGCCTCACACACAAAGAGAAGGTCGTGAAGCCATGGAATTCTTAACTAATGGGAGAAGTGAGCCTTAGGAAACTTGGCAATTGGTTAGGATATTAAAAAAAATCAGATAACAAAGCAGTGGAATTCTTTCGCCTGGGAAAGAAAAGTTCCACATAATTCCCATTTTGTATCATCCTTTTCTTTTTCCTTATCATGTACACCTATATTGGTACAATTTGTGTTGCTATGAAGAAATAACTTAAGGTGGGTAATTCATGAAAAAAAGAGGTTTATTTTGGTTGGTGGTCCTTCATGACACTGGCCACCGCTAGGCTTCTGGTAAGGCCTCGGGAAATTTACAGTCGTGATGGACAGCAGAAAAGAAGCAGGCGTGTCACATGGCAAGAGAGGAAGCAAGTTGGAGGAAGGGGCGCCTGGCTCTTTTCAACCATTATTTCTAGCATGAACTAAGAGAGCGAGAATTCACTCATTATCACAAGAATGGCACCAAGTGTTTCATGAAGGATCTGTCCCATAATCCAATTACCTCCCACTGGGCCACACTTCCAACACAGGCAACTGCATTTCAACATATTTGGCTGGGACAACAATCCGAATACAGCAACACCCTTACTCCTATACACTGGATCTTACTAATTTTACTCTTGAGAGCACTTTTAATCTATAAGTATCTCCTTTCTCTTCCACCTGGCAGTTTCTCCCTCTGGATATTCCTATGAGCATTCAAATATTCAAACATAATCTGTGATCTCTCAGTATAATCTACAAAACAAAAAGCTTTTGTGGTAGAGTGTGCTTTGAGATTCTACTGTTGTCAGTGTTTTCCTCAATAGGATAAAACAAACCACCACAACAACAAAAACCTTAACTCTTCATGAGTTATCTCCTCAAGAGTTTTTTCCCATTTTTGCTTCTCAAAGTCCCATTTGCTCTCCAGTAGTCTGGTTTCCATTTCCATTTCCCTCTCAAAGTATTTTGTGAATGTCAGTGTTTTCCATGTTATCACATCCCAAGGACACTTCTGGGTCTTTGTTCCCCTGAAATTTTCAACACAGATGATTCCTCACTCTGTGTTGAAGCAACTTTTTCTTTTGGTTACCAGGAGACTGTACTCTCTTGGTTCTTCATGTAGGAAATAATTTGACTTTGGGATAAGCAAAGGAGAATACTAGATAGCCTCTCCATGAATACCGGTGCCAGAGGGATTATCTGACTCTATGGAACTTCTGACCTGTTTTACAATTGGGAATTATAGGTAACAGAAAGGAATGGAAATAGTCTTTTATATAGACAGGAAAATAAAATCTCCCATAGGGAAAAAAATTCTCACCTTCCCTCCAAAAATGCCTGTTTTGTATCCATTTGTAAATGAATTTTGACATTTCTTTATTTACTCCGTACAAACGTGTGGTTCTTTGATTTTTCCTTTGAAGCAGTTGTGGTATCTATGTGGATCCTTCATTAATTAATGAGTTAGATAAATGTCTGACATGTAGTCGTTTTATGTCTACACAAGAATCTTGTTTTTAACTTTTTTAACCTTTTAATACATATTTTTTTTAACACATACTCTTCCTTATTTGATCCCTTAAATTGACGACAGCTTCTCGGTTATATTGATTGGCCTCTAAGTCTTCTGACAGCTTTTGCTTTCTGTCCTTTGTTTTGCTTTGTTTTTTAATAAGTGATCTCATTCAGTCTTTCACAGCTTTCATTGCTATCTTTATGCTGATTACCCTCAAATGTTTATCGATAGCTCTAACCTTTCACTTGAACTACAAAATTACATATCCAATTTCTTATTGTCTATTCGGGTCTTATTGATATTTCACTTTTCACAAGAAGAAAATGGATTTCTTGACTCCTATTCTTCCTTTATCGATAAAACAATAATAAGCAATTTAACAAAATACAACCTGTTCCTTTCCCAAGTTTACCCATTTCAATAAATGTCAAGTACCATCTAGCCAATTATTCAAGCAAGAAACTCAAATATTCATATCATTCTATACATCAATAAGCTCTATCTCTTCTCCCCTAAATTATTTCAAATTCATTATATGGTATTATTTTCATTACTACATCATCTCTTCCCTACTCTTTTTGCCTTTATTGAAATTATCATATGGTTTTAGGCATTTATTTACTTAATGTAATGTATCACGTTTAATGACATTTAATTATTTGCATTTATTGAACCATTCATGCATTCCTGGGATGAATCTCACTTGATTATAACAAATAATCTTTTAAACTGTGTTATGAAATTTGTTTTGCTGGTATTTTGTTGAGAGTTTTTGCATCTATGCTCATCAGGAATATTGGTTTTTAGTTTTCTTTTTTGTTGTGTCCTTGTCCAGTTGTGGTGTCAGAGTAATGTTGTAGAAAGAGTAGAAATATTTGCTCCTCTTCAAGGAAATTAGCAGTGAAGCAATCAGGTCCTTCATTTCTTTTATGGGAGATTTGCATTACTCATTCAATTTCTTAACTGATTATTAGTCTATTTATTTTTCTATTTCTTCATAATCCATTCTTGGTGGGTTATATGTGCCTAGGAATGTATTCATTTCTTCTAGAAATTGAATGAATAATGCAAATCTCCCATAAAAGAAATGAAGGACCTGATTACTTCACTACTAATTTCCTTGAAGAGGAGCAAATATTTCTACTCTTTCTACAACATTACTCTGACACCACAACTGGATAAGGACACAGCAAAAAAGGAAAACTAAATACCAATATTCCTGATGAGCATAGATGCAAAAACTCTCAACAAAATACCAGCAAAACAAATTCCATAACACATTTTAAAAGATTATTTGTTATAATCAAGTGAGATTCTTCTAGGTTATCCATTTTTTTTTTTTTTTTTGCGTATAATCGTTTGTAGTAGTTGCTTATAATCCTGATATTTCTGTGATATCAGTTGTAATGTCTCCTTTTAATCTCTGATTTTGTTTGTCTTTTCTTTCTTTTTTTTCTTTGTATAGCTACAGGTTTATCAATTTTACTTATTTAGTAAAACCACCTTTTGTTTTGTTGACCATTTGTATGGTTTTCTTTTTATTGCATTTATTTATACTCCAATCTTTATTGTTTCTCTCTATCTCATAATTTTGGGTTGATTTTTTTCTTGCCTTTTTAGTTCTTTGAGGTGGAATGAGAGAGTTTTTGATCTTTTGATGAAAACCCCATAAGCTTTTGATAATTTCATTTTATTTTTTTTCCTCTGACTTTGTAACTTTTCAAATAGCCTATTTTGAATTTATAGATTCTTTCTTCTCCTTGGTTAATTCTGCCACTGATACTCTCTGTTGCATTCTTCATTTTGTTCATTGTATGTTTTAGCTTCAGGATTTCAGCCTGATTTTTGTTTTATTATTCCGATCTGTTAAATTTCTGATTTGTTTCTCTGTATGTTATTGGAATTTGTTGAGCTTCCTTAAAACATTTTTTGTTGTCTGGATGCAGTGGCTCAAGCCTGTAATTCCAGCACTTTGGGAGGCTGAGGTGAGAGGATTGCCTAAGCTCACGGATTCGAGACCAGTCTGGGCAACTTGGTGAGACCACATCTATACAATAAGTCAAAAAATAAGGTAGGCATGGTGGCAGGCGCTTGTAGTTCCAGCTACTTGGAAGGCTGAGGTGGAAGGATCATCTGAGTTCAGCAGGTCGAGGCTGAGGTGACCAAGAGCATACCATTGCTCTCCAGCCTAGACCCAGAGACTTCAACTCAAAAACAACAACAAAAATTTTGTTTTGTTTTGAATTTTTTTTTGTCATTCAGTTTACACATTTTAACCTCTTTAGGGTCAGTCACTGGCACTTAAAAAAAATTCATTTAGTGACATAATGCTGAACTGATCTTTATCCTTCTGGTTCAAATTGATGTCTGTACATTGAATAAGCAGGTATTTATTCCAATCTTTGCAATCTGGCTTATTCTGGGAACACCCTTCAATAGTAAGCTTGTCCAGAGATTCTGGGCAGACCAGTTGATGTGTTCTCTTATCCTGTGATGACTGTAGCACTAGGGACCATCCTTAGCTCAGGACTATTGTATAGCAGGCATAACCTGGGCTGGAATCCATAGCCCCCAAGGTAGGCTCAACAGCAGACTGTAATCCTATGGTTGCTAAGGCTGGTACAGAGCTGAGCTGTCCCTGAAGTGAGAACCACTGGGGCCAGCCTGCCACGAATGTTTGTCTAAAATCCAATGCTGTGTAATGGACATGCAAAGAAGTGAACCAGAACTCAAGTCTGTTTTGCAGAAGTTATAGCTTTCTTGTCTACTGCTGGAGTAGTTATAGAGGCTATGCTCTTGGGTCGCAACCTGGAGTCAATGGCGGTGAGGGCCTTTCTGGTGCTGAGTTTTATGGTGAACGACCTGGTATTGGGGTTCAAGATAAAATCCTATGTTTATTTCCTTATTCTTCCCTCCACCAGATAGTCTCTGAGTCCATGCTGTGCTGCCTAGTGTTAGGGGAAGGGTGATGTGGCTAATATAAAACTGTCCTAGCCAGGCTCGGTGGCTCAGCCTGTAATCCCGCGCCTTTGGGAGGCTGAGGCGAGTGGATTGCCTGTGCCCGAGGGTTCGAGACCCGCCTGGGCAGTGAGACCTCATCTCTACAATAAATACAAAAATCAGCTGGGCGTGGTAGTGCATGCCTGCAATTCCGGCTACTTGGAAGGCTGAGTGGAAGGATCGCCGGAGCCCAGCAGGTCGAGGCTGCGGTGGCCGGGAGCAGCCACTGTACTCCAGTCTGGGCGACAGAGTGAGACTCCAACTCAAAAAACAAAACAAAACAAAAAACTGTCCTTATTCTCTGTAATGCATAGTTCTTTATTATTATGCTTTAATCAGGTACTGCTTCTCTCACTTGGAATTTTTGGTTCTGGGGGAAAGGGAATGGTGACTTAGATCATGTGAGCACTCCTTTCTACCCTCTTCAATGCATCTTCTTTATGATTGTGCTATAGCCAGGCACTGTAACATGGTTTATTTAACTCTTGAAAAAGTATTTTTGTGTGTAGATAGTTGTTCACATGGATGTTTCTGAGAGGGATAATTTCTATGGATTCCTTTTCTGCCATCTTTCTGTGACTTTGTCTAATATTTAGTTTTTGACTTAATATTTAATGTATGGAAATCTCAAATTCTATGCCTATCAAGTTAGAGTTTAAAAAATATTTTTCTCACTTGATAAATAGCCCTATCCATTGAAATGGAGCACATTCTGTTTTGTGCATGCTGTTTCTCCAACCAGAAACTTTCCTGAGGGAGGAATAACTTTGCTTTTGTTGGCTGTCTGATAATCATATTCATCAGTTTTACTTTAGTGTTTACAGGAGTTGAAGTGCATTGCCTAAATCAGAATAAATTTTTCTCAACTTCAAATGTTGAAAAACTCCATGTTAAAAATTTAATGCAACCTCATATTTCTGGGAAAGAGTAATAGAAACCATAAAAAAGAGCAAAAATTTGAGATCTATTTTAAATGTTTTTTTTTGGAAATAATGTATAAAAATATGACTTGTTAGTGGAAAACCTGGTCAACATTCATTTGCATTGCATTCATGTTTCTTAAAAAACACAAAAACTCAAAAAAGCAAAACATATTACAAATGAAACAGAAATCAGAGGAAATTGAATGCATTCATTTCATTTAGAACAATAATCATGAATGAGAAACATCTTTAAAGTAGCTAGAGCATTATTTTTTAGTGAAACCAAGCAAAGTATATTTATGCAAGTTCATTATATGAATAATGCCTTATTTTAATTCATTGTGATTGTGATAGGTTAGGATTGAATTCACTTGATAGGGAATCTTAAATTTGGATAAGTTTTGAATGTTAGCATTAATGTTTAAAAATAGTTTATTTTACTTACAGCAAAACAAAATCTGACTTTTTTTGGTAACTGCCCGTTAATGTAGGGGTAGCTATAAATTCAGATAAGAATTAATTTTTCAAAGTTATCCATGTTTTAGGAATAATCTCTCAGTAGAAATTTCCTTAATATACAAAGACATAAAATAGATAAAATTTAAATAAGAAGTTACTAAGTTTAATGACTGTCAGAATCCAACAAAGATAGATTTAGAAAATCTTAGACAGGATCTTAGACAAAGAATGAGAACTCTGAATTCTAATTCTAGTTCTGACCCTAACTGATTTTATTTTAGGCCACATAGTTTTTTTGTTTGTTTTTGTTTTCTTTTGGTACAAAACTAGAGAACATCTACAAAATAAGAGGAAAAGACACCTTAACTTTCTATATTTGCACCTACAACTCAGGTCCTCATTGAATAAGAGGATATATGAAGTCATAATTAAGCCTTAATTAATCCACTACTCTACTTACAGTTTATACTCAAATACAGAAAAAAACAAAAAAACATAGCCTAAGTCTTATCATGCGTTGCACTTCTTGAGGATTGTCTGAATGGTCACTTTTGCTTTGTTCCCCCAGGTTTGACCTTCTTATCTTGTGGCTACGACCATTCTGAATTCCGTATTTTACAAAAACAAGGGCAAAGAAAACAACGTTCTTGATGCTACAAATCATTTTCACTCACCGCCTTTTTTAGAATTGTTTGTTTGACATTCTGCCTCGTCTAGTCCGCTTCCCACCTGGGTTTCTTTGTACAATTTAAAAATCAATAGGATGAGTTTTTGTGTGTATGGGTTTTTAAAAGATTGGTGGTGTCTCATTATATTTTTGACTTGCATTTCTCTGATGATGAGTGAGACCAAGCATGACTTCATGTGTCTGTTGGCTGCTTGTATGTCATCTTTTGAGAAGTGTTGTTCGTTCATGACCCTTGGCTCACTTTTTTTTTTGTGTGAGTTGGAGTCTCACTCTGTCGCCCAGACTGGAGCACATTGGCCGCTCCCGGCCACCGCAGCCTCGACCTGCTGGGCTCTGGCGATCCTTCCGCCTCAGCCTTCCGAGTATTTCAGCCTTCCGGAATTACAGGCCTGCGCTACCACGCCCGGCTGATTTTTTGATTTATTGTAGAGTTGAGGTCTCGCTGCCCAGGTGGGTCTCGAACCCACGGGCTCAGGCATGCTCACTTTTTAGGGGAGTCATTTGTGGCGTCCCTTTCACTTTGAGTTCTTTTCAGATCTGGATGTTAGGCCACTGCCAGATGCACAATTTGCAAACATTTTTTCCCATTCTGTGAGCCGTTTCTTTATTCTCTCAATGGTTTCTTTTGCTGTGCAAAAGCTTTTCCCTTTGATGAGGTCCCACCTGTCCATCTTAGCTTTTGCTTTCGAGGTCTTGGTCATGAATTCTTGCCTACTCCAGTGTTCATAAGGGTGTTTTCTATGTTTTATTTTAGGATTCTTATAGTTTGAGGTTTTATGTTTAGGTCCTTGATCCATTCTGAATTAATTTTTGCATATGGTAATAGGCAACATAAACTGTTCTCCCAAAAAGACACCTGCATGCGCATGTTTATTGCCACACTATTCACAATAGCAAAAACATGGAATCAACCCTATTGCCTATTGAAAACAGACTGGATAAAGAACATGTGGTACCTATACATGATGACGTGTGATGCAGTCATAAAGAAGAACAAAATCATGGACTTCACAGCAACTTGGATTGAGTTGGAGATCATCATATTAAGTGAACTATCACAGAAACCAAGAACTCAATACAGCATGCTTTTACTCATAAATAGCCTCTGAACACTAGTCACATTGGCGCAAGTGTGGCATCAATAGTCTCCTGGCATTGCTAGGGAGGGAGGAAGACAGAAGGATGGGGAGCACGTGACAACATCATGGGTACCTGGTCCACTACCGGGAGACTTAGGGGCACCTAGAAGCCCAAACTTCATCTGCATGCAGCCTACTTATGCAATAAAATCTCACTTGTCACTCACAACTCTACAATAAATAAATTACAAAAAAGAAAATTGGAATATATACAACTATAGAGAGATTGTAACTAAATGTAACTAATATAACATAAAAGTAAATAAGCTATCTAAGACACCTGTGTAAGTCACTGGGATATTGAGAAATAAGCTTTATATGTATAATTAATGCAAAAGTACTTGTTTTAATCATTTTACAACACATGCACAAATTAAATTAATATATTGCATACCATTAACATATATAATTTTTATGTGATAGTTAAGTTATTAATTATATTATTGCACACTATAGCATAAATAAATCTTACATATATTCCTTATATTATATTACTACACGTAAAGCAGTATCTTCATGCCTAGAAATATATTCAAGAAAAAATTATTAAAAGAAAATTTTGAAAGCAGGACACCTTACCTGTGTTAAATGTTGAAGCTTTTGAAATTGGCAGTTTATTTATTTATTTATTTATTTACTGAGTTGCAGTCTCACTCTTTGTTGTTCAGGCTGGAGTGCAGTGGCATGCTCATGGCCACCGCAGCCTTGATCTGCTGGGCTTAGGTGATCCTTCCGCCTCAGCCTTCCAAAGCTGGAACTACAGATGCACACCACCACGCCTGGCTAGTTTTTGTGATTTATTGTAGAGACGAGGTCTCACCAAGTTGCCCAGGCTGGTCTCAAACCCCCAGATTCAAGCAATCCCAAAGTGCTGGGATTATAGGCTGAGCCACTGCACCCAGCCTTCTAAAAAAATTTTATTTCTAAAGACTGCTATCTGAAAGTCTCCATTAAACTTCTTTTTCTTACATTAAAAAACAAAGTAAATAAAACAGCAAAGTGGAAACAATACAGAAGTACTAAGGCAGTATGTCAGATTACATCTAAGCTAGTTTTGCATTTTTAGCACCTTAAATTCATTGTGCATTTCAGTATTTATATAAAAAGCAATTCATAAAATTGATCGGGAAAATGTAAGTTCTTTGTTTAAAACAAATCCAAATCATCATTAGAACTGGTTATAATGAATGTTAAAAAATAGAGAGATAAGTATTATCGATCAGAGTGACACCTGTAATTGTCAAGTAGGTTCTGTTATGCAAAATAAACCAGAAACATCATGTTTGAATGCACCTATGGCAAATATTCACAACTTAAGCAAATGTGTGCAGATTACCCTAAATTCCTGTCAGAAAAACCATGTTTGCGATGCTAGGAAGTCTGCCTTTTTCCAATTTCATGCCCCAGGCATGACATTTTAGCAAGATCATCCTATAATTACAGAATTTGCCTACAGCATCCCATTATGCCACAATCTATCATCTATGTTCAGATTTTAAGTTTCAGAAATGCGACCACTTATTCACTCTTGCAACCACTTAAGCCCTGATACAACCAGAGACTTGTCCTTTTGATCATTGGTTATGTATTCGTTTCAATGTTGTCTAGAGTTTTTCTCGACTGTATCCAATGGACATTATTTCTTTGCCCACCACAGTCACTTTATAAACTGTCGTCTTACCTCACCTGTGAACAATACCCTGCATTGCTTCACAAGATGTGGATTTGCTCTCCATCTACATTGTGGTGGTGAGGTAGGGTAGACCAAGGTGTTGCAAAAACTTCACATCAATAAGAGCTGACGAATGCACTCTGTAAGGAGATCTGAATAACTGAGTAACTGCAACACAGTCGAAAAAGGTTCTTTTACTGAAATCATCGAGTTGAACTGTTTAAGCTTGACTTCATTGTAATATAATAATTGGAAGAGTAATTGTGGTTCCACAAATTCCCTTTGATATATAGTTTAGAAATTCAGCCATTTAGATTTTTGTTTTAGAATTGTGCAACCTTTTCAAATTGTGTAAGTAACTATCTTAATTCACCTCCAGGTTGAATTGTTAAGGCGAATAATTTTATTTTAATTTGAACAGGCCCAGAAAGTAGGTTTTTAATGTGAAATGTCAATGTGTTTTTCTCTTCCTTACATAAAAATAGTTGGCAGATTTGGTTGACATTTGATATAAAGTAATTTCTATAGTTTGAGACAAAATTGAACTTCAGTTTTAACTTTGTAATGATTACGCTTGTTTATGAAAAATTATTTTAAATGCAGAACTGGAATCGTCTGCATTTTACAGCTTTTGCCAGGCCTAAATACTTTTTTTATTTAGAAGATTTTCCATGCCTTTGGGTTACTAAGATTCAAAATAATGTAAACGGGTACATTTTTATTTGGTTAAATCTGTAGCCAAAAAAGCAGTGACTGAGCTTTATTCACAATATCATATTTTGCCTGTGCTTTGCCTACCAGCCTCTTGGAACACACTGATGGCATATCAGGAACAGGAGAATAAACCATTCTGAAGGAATGTTCTGGCTTCGAGCTTACCCTCAAGGAAGAAGTTTAAAAGAGCAGTTACAGTATTTAAGACCACAGTGCAATCTCAGGCTAATCTGTGGTGGTATGCCTATTGAAAGGCTCAGTCTGATTTGTGGGTGTATAGCTGCAAATGAAATCCTTCTAAGTAGGTGGGTGGAACTGTCTTGGATCCAAAAGGAACTCAATATATTTCAAATAAAGCTTCAGCCATTAGCCAAAAGGACTGGGACAAGATTCATCTCCTAAAGGGGAGAGGAAGTTGGCAAGAACCAGACCGATTTTTAAAATCCTTCCTAAACTGGCTGCAGTTTAAGGTTCTGGTACCAGAGGTATACTGGAACACACACTAGCCTGTGCAGCAAAGCGGAAATATGCAGAATTTGCACAGGTGCTGGAAAACGCAAACAGATGCTTGGTTTTATATATCCAGGTGTGGGAAATCCAGCTAATTCTAGATCTCATTTGTTACCTGGAAGAAAGTTTGTCTCTCAATGGGATTCTCACTAGTGATCGACAGTTCTCCAGCCTGCGGCCAAGGGTCTTCAATTTCTAGCGATGTATAAGCAGAAATGAAATCACAGGAGGTCACCAGAACACACATTTTCAACTCAATTGATTGGTTTTGAAAATATCCTTTTCATTGGTCTGATTGATTGATTGAATGAGTCCTTTCGGGTTGTTTGAGCGTAATCTAAAGTATGTGATATTTTCTTCCTCTACATGATCTTGGACTCACACAGACTGAGTTCTAAATAGCCTTTTTTTCTCATCTAAAATTTTTAGAACCATAGAGTCTGCTTGATATGAAGCAGATTTTTAAATATTTGGTTCAGGCCCAAATGATTTTTCTAATTTTGTAAAACAGTTCTGTAACATAAACATTTTGAATCTATTTCAAAGTATAAAATATATAGAGAAAGTGACACATCTTCCTTATACAGCTCAATGAATGTTCACAAAGTGGACTTGCTTAAATCAAGACACACAATATTACAGCATTACAAAAGTCCACTTCTAGTCACCAACTCCAGAAGAATAACTAGCCTCCTGACAATAGAAAAGGTCTGTGTGCTTTTGAACTTTCAATAAAATGAATCAAATATATATCCTTTTGTGTCTGGTTTCTTCTGCTGAATATTATGCTTGTGAGATTTCTCAATGTTATTCTCAGTATGAGATCATATATTATCATTTTAGTGTTCCATTATATAACCATATTTGATTTTATTTAATCACTTCTACTGTTGGGATCTATCTGGATCTCGAGGTAGTTAAGTAGTTTCCAGCATGGGTGCTATGATACACAGTTCTGCCACAAATATGATGATGTTTCTTATGATAAGCATATGTGCATATTTCTGTGGATATTTTGGAGTGAAATGGCGGGTCATGTATCAGTGAAACTTTTGAACGTGCCGTTTAAAGTTTGCAATTTTATTACTTAGTCAATCCCAAAGATTTCTTAATAGCACAAATATGTCACAGATCGATCTCGTCCTCGCTGTGTGTGATTTCTGTTGGCCTATGTTTTGCCAAAGTTCTTACATATGGAGGTTTAATTATGTGCCGCCTTCCTCTGTTATACATATATAATCTCCCTCATATTATCTTTGAGCTATCACCACTGGAATTATAGTGAATTGATAAAGACTTTACTAGACTACTTAGTAGTTTTTAAATTCAAGTATCAGTCTGTTTGATTTTAGGCTTTACCCACAAATGATAGAGAAGAAAGATTTATGTAACATAACGTAAAGTTGTTCATCACTTAAAAAGTTGACCATTTTAAAATCTGACATTCCCGAACAAGTAAATGAACAGGTATGAATTCACGTTAAAACACCACTTTGCTTTATAAAAGGATCAAACCCAAGCTTTTTTAATGATTAATTTTCCCAGTGGACTGGAAATATAATTCTAATTTTATATGAGACAAGAAAGAAAATTTCTTGAAAACCTACTGTGTTTCAAACACTGTGCCTGTTACTTATTCTATGCTCCTAGAAATACACTGAAGCTATACTTACTGTTCCTATTTTTTTAAAAAAAAATACCTTTGCTAAGTCACCTGCTAAATTGATGGGGCAGATGGCAAATCCTAACTGGATCTGTGGAAGTACAAAACCTGTGCTCTTTTTCATGCAATGTTTTATGTCTAGCTTTCTAAGATGTTGCTTATTGCAAAACATAATGGAATAGATGGATGAGTGTCTACCTGCAGAAGAGTGTTTCTATTCATGAAAATATTCCTCTAAGTGAACAGCATGATTGAACTGTTTGACTGAGGACATGAAAACAGAATGTGATGATTTAATGGCATGTGCTATTATTTTGGTAGAATATACAGAGGGTATCCTTTAAGCGTCTGGTATTCAGGAGATGCAAAACCCTTTGCCTGAGTATCTGCCCCACTCTGGACCATTTCGCATTCCATTCCTGTGACCGGCTGATGTGCATGACTATGACCAATGCTTGGCAGCTTCCCTGGGCGGGCCTGTGAGTGTGAGGATTCAGCCTGTCATTAAACCAGGGCCTGGAGCCAAGGACTGAGTGCATGCTGAAGACACTGCTCCAAGCTTCACCACCCTGTTGGCCAAAGCACAAGTGCAAACTGTACTCGTGAATTGATCGCAAATTATTCTTCTAATGGATCATTCTAGACCAGACCCAGAAAATGCTTTCCCTCTGGAATGGAACCCCACCCTGTTGCAATCTGAGTCTGACTTGATAAATAATAGGACAGGCTACTGAAAGAGATTACAAATAGTTTCTCTCAGGTGGCTCTTAAGAAGAGAAGAGGCATCTGTCCAGGACGAGTCCAAGACAGGGTTGTGTCTGTGAATCTGAGAAACTCATGGGGTTGCGAAAAGAACATTTGGATTGCAGGGAGAGAAATAGGCTTAGTCTCAGCTTTCCAGTAACTGTTCTTGTGACCTTAAGCGAGTTGATTGGATTCTGGGGCTTCATGTCATCAAGCTGTGGTACTGCCAGAGTAATCAGATCAGAGAAATCAGCTCTTGCTCAGTTAGGCTGAGAGGTTGAACTAAATGTGTTCTGTAGAAAATTAACTCTGTGGGGTAACTGGAGTATGTGGTAAATAGCTACTTTGTTATAGAGGTGTTTTGTCATAAGTTGGGGGAAAGTGAGTCGAACAAGATGAAGCTTTCTAAAAAAGATGTTACGATTTCCAGGACCATTTAATGTGGGTTTTCAGGAGTTAAGTGACCTTAGTCTTTCCCAAATGTAATTTGACTATGAAACCTGTCTTGTGCACCATGTCTTAGATTTAGTATTATATGAAATATACTTTGTTTTTGTTTTTTTTAGTTGGAGTCTCACTCTGTGGCCCAGACTGGAATGCAGTGGCACGCTCCCGGCCACCGCAGCCTCAACCTGCTGGGCTCCGGGGATCCTTCTGCTTCAGCCTTCCAAGTAGCTGGAACTACAGGCACATGCCACCACGCCCGGGTAATTTTTTGATTTATTGTAGAGATGGGGTCTCGCCAAGTTGCCCAGGCAGGTCTCGAACCCGCTGGCTCAGGCAATTCACTCACCTCGGCCTCCCAAAGCACTGGGATTACAGGCTGAGCCACCGAACCCGGCATGAAATATACTTTGATAATCACAGATTTTGAGCTATCAAACGTCCAGCCTTGAAAATTCAGTGTATGTGTGTTTTATAAATGTGTTTATTTTCATCCCCACCAATGGAAATGTGAAAATATGTTCATTCATTAATTCCTTCGATAAAGATTTATTAGTACCCATTATAGGCAGTGTTGAGTACTGAGAATACATCAATGACTAAACAATGATAGCAACAAAATTCCAGTCCACATTAAGTTTATGTTTTAGTACAGGAAAAAAAAGGTAAAACTATTAAGTAATAATATGCAAATATGTGCTATTGGGAAATAGAAAGATAAAATTCCAAGTTACCTTAGTGACTCATTTATAAGCAATAGAATTCAGTAGAAGCTAAAACTGCATGATTTCTGAAGCTAGGCCAGAAAAGGCCATGCTTCTTTGGCTATTTCCCTTGGATTGACCACTCTAGAGATTTACAACACAGTATGAACTAAGATACTCATCTTGGCTGCTCTACATATTATCTCTGTTCAAAAAAACTCTACTCAGGATGTCTGTTCAGGCAGCAAGAAATTGAAGCAAGAGTTATTTGATTAATTTAAATGGCTAAACTATTAAGCTGTGGTAAACTCATTATTCATTCCATAAACGCCAAAAAGCTCTCAAAGTACAAGAAGTTGGGTTTGACTGGTCACTCCTGTTCTAGGTAAGCCCTGTTTATTTTGCTTTGCTAGATATATCTTTCTGTTCTATACTGATTTCCACATTTTGAGATACATAGTTTTTAAGATATCCAAATGCCATTAATTTTATTTCTACGAGATCTCTCTTTACACCTGGAAGCCATCTTTAAGATGAATTTTAATATATCTCACTTCATACAGTTAATTCAATAGTCAGATTCACAATATTCTGGAAGCCAATCAACTCTACCTTCATTACTGAACAGAGTGAAATATCTTATCTTACATGGAATCTCAAGTGGGTACATTTCCTGAAAGGACCACAAAGTCAGTGACCGAACAGAGTTCCAAAGAAACCTATGAAATGATACACTTATACTTATATTTTTTGAATTTGGTATAAAGAAACAGAGGTTATTCACAGAACAATTACATCTGAACCTTTATCATCTGAACCTTTATCATCTGAGCCTTTATCGTATGAGTCTTTATTATATGACTCAGTCTGATTTGAATGAAGATTTTGGAAATTATTCCTAATGACTTTGATGACAAATTAAAGCACTCAAACCTCTGGTCCCTATAACCAGTCTGATTAACTTTTAAAAATTTAACTTAGAAACTTAAAATTCACTTTTCTCTGGGAGTGTAACTTTCAGCACTGCTAAAATGCAGATCCACACAGTCATGCAATTATGTCATGTATAGGGAGTGTTCTTAGCCTCTCAATTCTCATTCTGCAGCGCTGTCACAGTCATTAGTAAGAAAGTATATGGTCTCTGCAAGACTTCAGAGCCAATCAACCTGCAATTATGACGGCATGTATATTTATTTACATGCAGAGTCGTCACGTCTGATGATCATAAATGAGCTATTGTTTCTTTCAGCTGACATCCTACAGGAAAGAAAGAATAAATAATAGGGAGTTTAAAGAGAAAATGCAAACATTTATGCAGCCTATGCAATCTCATACAATCGTAAAAACTGTGAAAAGACAAACATACTGCCCATTATTCTAGTAATATAGGCTTATTGTATATTCAGTGTGCACCATTTTACTGTAATTATCTTGTCATTGCTTCATTCTGAGAGAGGGGATTCATCCCATCAAATGAGAACATTTTTGATCAAGAAAAACAGACTTAGTTTTTTAGTATAAATTTTGTTATTGTTAAAGTGTGGTATTTTGAATACAGTGAGATTGATAAAACTGCACAAAACCCAGGTGGCTTTAGAAAATACATAAACACAGATTTTGAAAATTTCATTTTCACCAAAACTTTCTTTGTTGCTTTGTTACTCAGTGAGATAGGAATAATTGCAAATCAACCTGCCCGTACACTGTGCTTCTTTCAGGCACACATCTTGCCAAGTTTCATTGGTTTCATGTCAAATGAAAATCAAGTAATTAACTTCTGTCTGGGTCCACAAAGTGGCAGTCTTTTGCAGGGAAGACTCACTCTTTGGCACATTTATTCAAGTTGGCTGCAGAAGAAGAGCAGAATAAAAAAGAAAACTAGGGTCATAAAAGCAGGTAGATATTTGCACTGGAGAAGAATGGTGGAAGTGAGGGAAGATACAAAGAAACAAAATCTACTGGAAGATGGACATGGTCATCGATGTCGGAGCACAGGGGCTTCTAGAGTAAATCTGGATTTCAAATTCAGTTTATAGTAGAAAGTTTGTTGGCTACTGTAACCATTAGAAGTATCTATATGACTTAGTTTTATGCTGAACTACCTATGTGGGGAAGAGGCAGAGTCTACAAACATAGAGAAACTTATGGTGTCAGACAGCCTCAAGGAAAAGTTAAAAAATACCTTCATTGCTAAAGCATTTTATTGTGAAAACTGGCCCATGCATATATAGTATTATTTTATATTTCAAGAATACCTAAACTGAACTTCTAATAACTGGATGCAAGTGAAGCATGATTTTGTTGGTAAAGTTTCCAGTTCCATTTTTGTTTTTACTAAGCTGGAATGTCACACACATTTTCTTCTCTTTCTAAGGGTCTTTGTAATAGGGACCATTCTCTTTCCTTCATAGCGACTCTATTATTTTCTTCTCTTATGTATTTATTTCCAGCACGCATGTACTACAAGCACACAATTCATTCTCAGAGTATTTGGAATAGTCACTGGGCAGGTGATGGATGAAGTGACTTGCTTTCTGTCCCATGGAGTGCAATATTCTAGCAAGAGATACAGGCTTCAATGCTCAGGCAGATGTGACAAAATGTAGCCTTTAATTGTTCTGTGAGTAGGTATATTGGTGCTTGTATTCTATTTTTTAATGTGTTGATATTTATCAGTTGACATTCATAAGATGCCTATTATGGGTCAGGTACTGTGTTGTGTGCTTTACATGTGTTCACCAATCTAATCCTCACAGTATCTCATGATCCCGATGTGATAAAGAGCATTGCTACACTCCTCAGCTGAAGAAAGTGAGGTTTAGAGAAAGCCCATACATTTTCAGATCTGCATAACTTGTAACAGTCAAGGTCAGGATTTGAACTTGTGGTAGGTAGAGGCCAATTCTTCCTTCTCTCCATTCCCAACCCCCCCCCCCCTTTCTCCCTGCTTTCCAAGGACAAACTACTCTGAATGGGCACACAGTTTAATCTGGGGCTGGTTAGTACCTTGGATAGCTCCCAGGACACAGCTCTCAGATGAAACCCAAGGCCTTATTGGGTCTTTTATTTTAAGAGTATCTCAGCTGCCTGGTGGAATTTGCCTTCTTCTTCACCCCTCAGTGATTCTCTTAACATTATAGAGGCTCAGTCAGCCTCACTGGACAACTCACTAATATGGAGAACATACCCTGGTGGGAGGGAAAAGGGGGTATCCATGGAGGCACACAGGCCAATAGGTCTGTGATGAGGGCACTTTCTCTTTATTCTTCGCAAACACCCTTCTCCCTCCCAAAACAAACATCATCTAGCAGGAGAGAAAGGCATACCCTTTTAGCTAGTAAGGTACTCAGCAGGAATTTAGTGACCCCAGGAGCTCTTGCAAACTTGTAATCACACATTTGGAACAGTTAATCAAGAGTTTAACCAACAAGGATTAAGAGCAGAAATCCAAAGTCATTTCACAACATGGGGTATAATTGATTTCTTTTGTGCTTTGCTTGCTTGTTCAGTCAAAGATATGCAATTATATATTTTCCCTAAAACACATCTTACTGTTCTTCCAGAGCTGTGGTAAATAATATAGCTAGCCACACACACACACACACACACACACACACACACACACACACACACACTCACACACTATCATCTATCTATCTATCATATATATATTCTAGTATGTTTATACCAGATTATAGACATATGAGATTCTGACATCATTTTTAAAAAACAAAAGAGATAATTGTTTTAATTGCTTGGCCCATGAATAGGAATAATGCCTGGTCTATCTTTGTCTTTTTCTTTCATGTTTACAAAGCAGTTTTTCTGCCTCAAAATTTCCTCTGCATTATTTAAGTTTCTATTCCTTTGCTCTTTCCAGACCCCAAAAGAGGGAAGGATCACAGAAGGATATAACAAATTACCGATGATGTGTAAATTCAGATCCTCTCTTATTTAGTCACTATGAAACCAGATGTGTACTATCCATCAGAGGCTTTAATCTGTCCTATAATCCCATTGGCAAACTTTTGTATCTTTTCCTTATCAGATTCTGGAAGGAATTCCACAATAGCTCTGAAGCAGGAGGAAAATGGCAAAAACAGGTCAAGAATCTCAAGAGACAGCATTTTAGGGAAAAAAGTAAAGAGAAAAGTCATATATCTTGAGTAATCTAAAATATTTTGATTTGTAGTTTGGGGTTTTAACTGCAATTGAGCAATAGTACTAACAAAATCAATATGCTATACTTTCTTTGATCCTTGAAAGAGAGCAGAAATTGTTGGCCTAATTTACAGATGTAGTAAATAATGCTCAAAAGTGTATTTCTCTCAAAGCAGATGAGATCAGATATTCAGATTTTCTTTGTAAGCTATTTCTACTTTACTAATCTGCTTCATGCATAGTACAACTAAACTATAACTTTTTAATATGGAGTAGAATTTTATGGGTCAAATTATGAAGCACAATGACCAAACCAGAAATGAGCATTAAATAGTCAAATGTCTGAGACTGATTGCATTATGTGATCCTAAAAATATGTTTAACATGATGTTATCTAACAGGAAGTTTTAAAAAAATTTAGGCTAATGTGAAGAGATAGCCTTATTGAATTATATAGAAATAAATAATATACTACAGTTATAGTAACATAAATTTTAAAACTTTTATTATTGTTTAAAAGATACATTTTTATTATAAACATGATGAATGAATCACAGTAAATTGTTATTAAATAAATGCACACTTCTAACATTCTCAGGGACCAGATGTACTTTTTTTTTTTCATTGTGAAGTTGTGGGGTACAGTTAAGGGTTAGGTATACAATTGTGTTTCATTCAGGCACCCTGTTGATATGGGGTGTTTCCCCGTTCCCAGACAGATATTTGCTACTGTTAATCCCATCTCCCTCCCCCCACCATAGTTTCCCAGTACGGTCAGTCATTTTCGTATAGTATTGCATTGGATGTTCAAGGTCCATTATATGAGTGAGAACATGTGATACTCGGATCTTTGTTTCTGTGAGAGGTCACTTAGTATTATAGACTCTAGTTCCATCCAGGTTGCTGTGAAATTCATGATTTTGTTCTTTTTTATGGCTGCATTGTATTCCATCTTGTATATGTACCACATTTTTTTAATCCAGTCCTCTTTTGACGGGCAGCATGGCTGTTTCCAGGTTCTTGCTATTGTGCACAATGCTGCGATAAACATGCGTGTGCAGGTATCTTTTTTATAGAGTGATTTGTGTTCTACAGGATATATTCCCAGTAGCGGGATTGTGGGGTCATATGGGAGGCTGGTATTTAGAGCTTTTAAGAATCGTCACACTGCTTTCCACAGAGGTTGCACTAGTTTACACTCCTGCCAACAGTGTA
>NW_007248720.1:0-1176 GCF_000164805.1 Carlito syrichta | reverse complement strand
CCAACAGTGTAGAAGTGTTCCTTTTCACCACACCCTCTCCAGCAGCTGTTATTTTTTGAGTTGTTGATAATTGCCATTCTGACTGGAGTTTAGGTGGTATCTCAGTGTGGTTTTGATTTGCATCTCCCTGATGATTAGTGAGGTTGAGCATTTCTTCATGTGTTTGTTGGCTGCTCGGATGTCTTCCTTTGTGAAGTGTCTGTTCATATCTTTTGCCATTTTATAATGGGGTTGTTTGTTTTTTTCTTTTCAGGACATTTGAATTCCTTGTAGATCCAGGATGTTAAGCCTTTGTTGGACCTGGAGTTGGCAAATACTTTTTTCCAGTCTGTAGGCTGTCTCCCTGCTCTCTTGATGGTTTCTTTGGCTTTGTAGAAGCTTGTCAGTTTAATAAGGTCCCACTTGTCTATTTTCTCTCTTATGAGCCGTGGGTTTTGGGTTTTGTTCAGGAATTGGATGCCAGTTCCAATTTCCATGAGGGTTTTTCCTTCATTTTCTAAGGTTCTTATGGTTTGAGGTTTTACATTTAGGTCTCTGATCCATTTGGAATTAACCTTTGTGCATGGGGATAGATAGGGGTCCTGTTTCAATCTTCTGCATGTGGTCATCCAGTTTTCCCAGCACCATTTACTGAATAGGTTCTCCTCTCCCCAGTGGTAGGTGGTGGAGGCTTTGTCGAAGATGAGTTGGTTGAGAAATTGAGGTTTTGCTTCTGGAATCTCAATTCTATTCCATTGATCTATATGCCTGTTCCTATACCAATACCAAGCTGTTTTGATGATTGTAGCTTTATAGTAGAGTTTGAAGTCTGGTAGTGTGATACCACCTGCTTTGTTTTTTTTTGCTGAGGATTGTTCTGGCTATTCTTGGACATTTGTGTTTCCATATGAATTCCTGCATTGTTTTTTCTAGGTCTGAGAAGAATGTTGCTGGTAATTTGATGGGGATTGCATTGAATTTGTAGATTGCCTTAGGTAAGATGGACATCTTCACAATGTTGATTCTTCCGATCCACGAGCATGGGATATTTTTCCACTTGTTTGTGTCAACTTTGATTTCTTTGAGCTGTGTTTTGCAGTTTTCCTTGTAAAGGTCTTTTACGTCTCTGGTTAGGAAGATGCCAAGGTATTTCATTTTTTTTGTGGGTATTGTGAATGGAATTGTGTTTTTTATTTG
>NW_007248719.1:6764-7874 GCF_000164805.1 Carlito syrichta | reverse complement strand
TTTTTTGATTTATTGTAGAGATGAGGTCTCGCCAAGTTGCCCAGGCGGGTCTCGAACATGCGGGCTCAGGCAATCCACTCACCTCAGCCTCCCAAGGTGCAGGATTACAGGCTGAGCCACCGAGCCCAGCTTGTTGTATATCTTTTCAATTAATTGTATTTCATTTTATATGTACATATATTTCATTATCTATATATACACATAAAACTTCCTTTTTGAATTGAACAGTTTACGGCAAAATTTTTTGTTGGGAAAGACTTAGATAAAATTTTTTTTTTTTTTTTTTGAGTTGAAGTCTCACTCTGTGGCCCAGACTGGAGTGCAGTGACCGCTCCTGGCCACCGCAGCCTCGACCTACTGGGCTCCGGCGATCCTTCCGCCTCAGCCTTCCGAGTAGCCGGAATTACAGGCATGCGCTACCACGCCCAGCTGATTTTTTGATTTATTGTAGAGATGAGGTCTCGCTGCTCAGGTGGGTCTCGAACCCGCGGGCTCAGGCAATCCACTCCCCTCAGCCTCCCAAAGGCGCGGGATTACAGGCTGAGCCACCGAACCCTGCTAGATAAAACTTTTGATGATTATTGATGATTATTGTTTCACCAGGAATTTTTTTTTTTTTTTTTTACTTTAAGTAAACTTTTTTGTTGTTGTTGTTGCTTTTTGTTTTTTGGGATTTTTATGAGTTGGAGTCTCACTCTGTTGCCCAGACTGGAGTACAGTGGCCGCCCCTGGCCACCACAGCCTTGATCTGCTGGGCTCTGGCGATCCTTCTGCCTCAGCCTTCCGAGTAGCCGGAATTATAGGCACGCGCTACCACCCCCGGCTGATTTTTTGATTTGTTGTAGAGATGAGGTCTCGCTGCCCAGGCGGGTCTCGAACCCACGGGCTCAGGCAATCCACTCACCTCAGCCTCCCAAAGGCGCAAGATTACAGGCTGATCCACCGAGATCGGCTTTTTGCCCACTTTTTAATGGCGCTGTTTGTTTTTTTTCCTTTTGGTGCATTTGATTTCCTTATAGATCCTAGATGTTAGGCCTTTGTCAGATATAGAGTTGGCAAATATTTTTTTCCCATTCTGTGGGCTTTCTCCCTGCTCTCTTGATGGTTTCT
>NW_007248719.1:1188-6238 GCF_000164805.1 Carlito syrichta | reverse complement strand
CCAACTCAAAAAAAAAAAAATAGATAAGATAAAAAAAATAAATAAATAAAAGGACGGGCCAGGCATGGTGGCTCACATTTATAATCCCAGCACTTTGGAAGACCAAGACAGAAGGACTGTTTGAGCCCAGGAGTTCCAGAGCAGCCTAGGCAACATAGTGCGTCCTTGTCTCCACAAAATAATTTAAAAATTAGCTGAAGGCTGGGCGTGGTGGCTCATACCTATAATCCCAGCATTTTAGGAGGTGAGGTGAGAGGATTGCCTGAACCCACGAGTGCAAGACCAGCCTGTGCAACTTGGCGAGACCTCATCTCTACAATCAATAAAAAAATTAACTGGGTGTGGTGGTGCATGCCTGTAGTTCCAGCTACTTGGAAAGCTGAAGCAGAAGGATCACCTGAGCCCAGCAGGTTAAGGCTGAGGTGGCCGTGGGCGTGCCACTGCACTCTAGTCTGGGCAACAGAGTGAGACTTCAACTAAAAAAAACAAAAAACAAAAAACAGTTGAGTGTGTTGGCATGTGCCTATAGTTCCAGCTACTCAGGAGACTGAGGTAGAAGGATCACATGAACCTAGGAGATTTAGGCTATGGTGAGCCATGTTTGTGCTACACTCCAGCCTGAGCAACCGAGTGAGACCCTGATTCAAATGAATGAATGATTGAATAAATAAATGGGGAAAATCATTAAATCAAACTACTCTAAATTTTTTGATGACTTTGGGCTTATTTCCTTTAGTAGATTTAGCAGAAGTATGAAATGGAGACAATTTCCATGAAATCGGTTACATGCTCATTATAAAAGCACCTATCACCTCTGTTTCTTTACTTACAAATCACAGACACTGGAATATTCCTCTTGCCTATCAGTGATCAACTGACTGCAACATTGGATGGAACTTCTGTGTATAAGCTTATTTTCCCAGTTCCTCATCTGTGAAATGGATTAGATTGTGTTGGATTTCTAACTTCATAGTTTTAGTGTTGCTTGTAGAATGACTGAGGCCCTGTTATTGCTTTGCCATCCAGGGTCCCTAAATTCTTTTTTCAGTCACCTTTGTGAGTGATTGATTTGAACTGCAATAGAAACACACATCTTTGTGAAAAGCTGAATTCCCTTTGTTTTTTTGCCACATGATCTACTAGAGCTTCTCTGCACACAGGTAGTAGTTAAAATCGTATCCAGTTAGAACACTCACTTTGTCACACTGGCCTCTTAATCACTTTGGTGAAGCAGAAAATAAACAAAATACAGCTGCAGGCATTATTACACTATATGGAGAAAACAGCACTGAGCTGTCTTAAGCAATTCGTCCCCTAACTTATACATATATCAGATCTACATATACATATATAGGAGATCGAAGGCAAAGATTGCACCTGAAGAAAAAAGCCACAGCAGGTTCTGATAAAAATAGTCTCACAGTTTGGACTCCCCCTGGTGGCCAGATGAAGTCAGTAATTTGAGAATTACAACTAAGCCCTCCCTCCTCTGTCCTTTAAATAGACTTTCTTTTAACCCAAACAATCCTTAGCAAAAGAAACATAGCAGGAGGTATCACACTTCCAGACTTCAACCTTTATTATAAGGCTACAATAATCAAAACAGCCTGGTATCGGTACAAGAATAGGCATACAGACTAATGGAATAGAATAGGGATTACGGAAGCAAAACTTCAATTTCTCAACCAACTCATCTTTGACAAAGCCTCCATCAAGAACCACTGGGGACAGGAGAACCTATTCAGTAAATGGTGCTGGAAAAACTGGCTGACCACATGCAGAAGATTGAAACAGGGCCCCTACCTATCATCATACACAAAAATCAACTCTAAATGAATCAAAGACCTAAACCTCAAACCTCAAACTATAAGAATCTTAGAAAACACAGGAGACACCCTTATGGAAATTGGAACTGGCAACCAATTCCTGATCAAAACCCAAGTGCCCATGCCATAAGAGTTAAGATAGACAAGCAGGACCTCATCAAACTGACAAGCTTCTGCAAAGCCAAAGAAACCATCAAGAGAGCAGGTAGATAGCCCACAGACTGGGAAAAAATATTTGCCAACTGTATATCTGACAAAGCCCTAACATCCAGAATCTACAAGGAACTCCAATGTGCTGAAAGGAAAAAAAACAGCCCCATTAAAAAATGGGCAAAAGACATGAATAGACCGCTTCTCAAAAGAAGATATAGGGACAGCCAACAGATACATGAAAAAGTGTTCAGCCTCACTAATCATAAGAGAAATGCAAATCAAAACCACATTGAGATACCACCTAACCCCAGTAAGAATGGCCATCATTAATAAAGCAAACAATAACAGATGCTGGTGAGAATGAATGTGGACAAAAAGGAACGTGTCTACATTGCTGGTGGGAATGCAAACTAGTGCAACCTTTTTAGAAAACAGTGTGGTAATTTCTGAAAGAACTAGACATTGTCTTTCCATATGACCCAGCAATCCCCCTGCTGGCAATATACCAGATGAAATTTAAAGCATTCAACAAAAAAGATACCTGCACACGTATATTTATTATAGCACTAGTCACAATAGCAAAAACACGGAACCAACTGTGCTGTCCATCAAAAATGGACTGGATAAGCTGGGCTTGGTGGCTCAGCCTGTAAAAAAAAAAAAAATGGACTGGATAAAAAAATGTGGTACATACGCACAATGGAATTATTATTATTATTATTTTTTGAGATGGAGTCTCACTCTGTCGCCCAGACTGGAGTGCAGTGGCCGCTCCCGGCCACCGCAGCCTCGACCTGCTGGGCTCCAGCAATCCTTCCACCTCAGCCTTCCAAGTAGCTGGAACTACAGGTGCACACCACCATGCCCAGCTAATTTTTTGATTTATTGTAGAGACAAGATCTCGCCAAGTTGCCCAGGCTGGTCTCTAACCCCTGGGTTCAGGCAATCCTCTCGCCTCTGCCTCCCAAACTGCTTGGATTACAGGCATGGGCCACTGCACCTGGCCTCTACTCACTTTAAAATATACTTAAAATATCTGAATTCCAAAGAGATACAGAGGCATAGTTAAATGAGGAAATGTTGCATGCCTGCCCACACAGGATCTGGCCTTAACCCGGGACTATAGGAACGCTGGTGCTGAAGTGCAGAGGTTAGTCTCAATTGCCCTTCTCCCCACTAGAACCCCTCTCACCCAGTCCATAGCCGCCTCCAATAATGCTTGCCATGGACCAAGTAGCCTCCTTGATGGTAGCCCCCTCCTCCATTAGGGGCAAGGTGGAGCTCAGTCCACGGGCAGAGCGTGAGCAGGTAGGTGTGTGCTGGGCACTCGGGAGAGTCTGCAGACCACACTCTCTGCTGTGCGCGCTGTTTCCCAGTTGTTCTTAGATCTTTGCTAAGGACTTTGTAGTGAGTAGCAGGCTTCACTGCAACAGTGCGAACAAATTAAAATTTTATTTTTTATTAATTTTTTGAATCTGGGTTTCATTCTGTTGCCCAGGCTGAAATGCAGTGGCACGATCATGGCTCACTGCAGCCTTGACTTCCTGGGCCCCGGTGATCCTTCCACGTAGTAGTAGTCGTAGTAGTAGTAGTAGTAGTAGTAAGTAGTAATAGTAGTAGCAGGACGTGTTTGCCTCCATGCCCCGCTATTTATTTATTTATTTTTGGTGTCAGGGTCTCCCTCTTTGTCCAGGTTAGAGTGCAGTGGCATGATCATGATGATCATAGCTCTTGGCGGCATTGACCTCCTGCGCTCAGGCGATTCTTCCATCTCAGCCTCCCAAGTAGCTCCGACTACAGGCATGCGCCACCACTACTTTTGCCCAGCTACTTTAAAAATTTTTTTTATAATGATGAGGTCTCATTCTATTACCCAGGCTGGTCTCGAACTCCTGAGCTCAAGCAATTCACCTGCCTCGGCCTCCCAAAATGCTGAGATTATAGGCGTGAGACACTGTAACCTGCCCAGCTAATTTTTTGTAGAAATTAGGACTTATTATGTTGCCCAGGCTGATCTCGAACTCCTGGACTCAAGTAATTCTTCTGCTTCGGCCTCCCAATGTGCTGGGATTACAGGCATGAACCACTGCCCCGGCAAAATTTTATTATTGATACTTCTGTTTGCAATAAAATTCACTAAAATTTGCTCTGATTTTCATTATCACGATGTGCCAGAAATTCTCATGTTGAAGTGTGACCCGAAGGCCTTTGCGTCATGGGGGCAGATCCCTCAGGAATGACTCGGTGCTCTCCCTCTCCCTGTGGTAATAAGCAAGCTCTGGCTCTGTTAGTTCATCTGAGATCTAGTTGTTAAAGAGTCTGTGACCGCCTTCCTCTCCCTTGCTCCCCCTTCGCCATGTAATATGCCAGCTCCCCTTCCACCTCTGCTATGACTGGAAGCTCCCTTCCTCCCTCACAGGAAGCAGAAGCTGTGCCATGCTTCTTGTACAGGCTGCAGAACCGTGAGCCAAAATTCTTCTCTTTATAAATTATCCAACCTTAACCGGCTCGGTGGCTCAGCCTGTAATCCCAGTGCTTTGGGAGCCTGCAGGTTCGAGACCTGCCTGGGCAACTTGGCGAGACCTCATCTCT
This sequence comes from Carlito syrichta, assembly GCF_000164805.1. Lineage (NCBI taxonomy): Eukaryota > Metazoa > Chordata > Mammalia > Primates > Tarsiidae > Carlito > Carlito syrichta. The sequence goes on along the minus strand of NW_007248719.1, from coordinate 1,667 downwards.
ACAATAAATCAAAAAATGAGCCGGGCGTGGTAGTGCACGCCTGTAGTTCCAGCTACTTGGAAGGCTGAGGCGGAAGAACTGCCGGAGCCCAGCAGGTCGAGGCTGCGGTAGCCGGGAGCAGCCACTGCACTCCAGTCTGGGCGACGGAGTGAGACACCAACTAAAATAAATAAATAAATAAATTACCCAATCTCAAGTATTCCTTTATAGCAATGCAACACAGACCAATAGTCCAATGTAAACAAGAATCTCCTCTCTTTTTATTTATTTTTTTTGAGTTGGAGTCTTACTCTGTTGCCCAGGCTAGAGTCCAGGGGCACGCTCGTGGCCACTGCAGCCTTGATTCAGGGGATCCTTCTGCCTCAGCCTTCCAAGTAGCTGGAACTTCAGGCACTCGCCACCATGCCCAGCTAATTTTTTTGATTTATTATAGAGACGAAGTCTCACCATGTTGCCCAGGCTGGTCTTTAACCCCTGGG
>NW_007248719.1:0-812 GCF_000164805.1 Carlito syrichta | reverse complement strand
TGGGCGACAGAGTGAGACACCAACTCAAAAAAAAAAAAAAGTTAATTGATTGTTCTAAATCTAGAAGAAGAATAAGGTAATGCAAAGTTACACCAGTGGTACAATTTAGTAGTTTCCTAAATTATACCTTTTTTAAAAAAATAGGAGTCTCACTCTATCGCCCAGGCTAGAGTGCAGTGGCACACTCACAGCCACTGCAGCCTCCACCTTCTGGGCTTAGGCAATCCTACCTCAGCCTTCCAAGTAGCTGGAATCACAGTCATGTGTCACCATGCCAGGCTAATTTTTTGATTTATTGTAGAGATGAGGTCTTGCCAAGTTGCTCAGGCTGGTCTCGAACCCCTGTACTCAAGCAATCCTCTTGCATCTGCCTCCCAAAGTGCTGGGATTACAGGCATGAGCCACTGCACCTGGCAAATTGTACCTTTTACAGGTGGTTTGACTTTATTAAAATTCATTTAAGTTACTGGACTATTATTTACACAAAATATTATTGCATCAGTGTGCAACCAAAGGATCAAAGTTCAAACTGGTAGGGTAGATATAAGATTTTTTTGAATACACAGTTGTGCTTTTTCCTTTTTTGTACTATAATATTTATTTTAATTTTTTTTTCTTTTTTTTTCTGAGTTGGAGTCTTACTCTGTCGCCCAGACTGGAGTGCAGTGGCCGTTCCTGGCCACCGCAGCCTCGACCTGCTGGGCTCCAGCTATCCTTCCGCTTCAGCCTTCCGAGTAGCTGGAACTACAGGCGCATGCTACCATGTCCGGCTGATTTTTTGATTTATTGTAGAGATGAGGTCTTGCTGCCCA
>NW_007248718.1:153033-154452 GCF_000164805.1 Carlito syrichta | reverse complement strand
AGTGTAATATTGGTAAAAATAGGACAGCAAGCACTAATATTGGGGGAGAGAATATTATTGAATGCTCTAATAATAACTGGAATGTTCTAATTGAGGGTCTTCCATAGTGGCTTTATAGTTTTCCTCATTGAGGGCTACTTTATAAACAATACAGTTGTATATGAGAGAGAAAAAAAGCAAATTAAATAATTATTTTATATAAAACACTTGACTATTCTAATCTACAAATCCTTAAAGAGTAAGCATTAGTTACTTGATTATTTTTTTCTATTTAAAAAATAAAAACTCTTGGATAAAATGATTTTTTGAAAATATTTTTGTGTTTATTTTGTACACAATAAAGGACTCCAATTCAGAGGCCTAGATTTTTGTCAATTCAATGCAAGGAGACTTTCTTGCTTTCTTTTTTTCTTTTTTCACAAGACTTGAACAACTCTCATTTTATTTTTAAAATTTTCAACTCTAAATGTCAGTTATATTTACTTCTGAATACCATTAAAATGTCATATTGTTATATTTTTAATAAAAATAATACAGTGAAGAGACAACTTACAGAATGGGAGAAAACATCTGCAAACTGTACATCCTATACATATGAAAACATGTCAATAATCCTAATATATAAGAAACTCAACAGCAAAAGAAAAAAATCTTACTTTAATGTGAGCCAAAGATCTGAATAAACTCTTCTCAAAACTAGACTTACACATGACCAAGAGGCATATTTTTAAAAATGCTTAGCATCACTAATCATCAGGGAATTGCACATCAAAATCACATTAACGTACCATCTCAATTTAGTTAGATTGACTATTATCAAAAAGACAGTAGATGAGAAATGTTGACAAGGATGTGAAGAAAATAGAACCCTTCCACTGTAGGTAGAGATGCAAACTAGTAAATCCATTATGGAAAACACTGTGGAGGGTCCTCAAAAATTTTAAAATAGAACAATCATATAATTTAGCAATCCAATTAGTGGGTATATACACCCAAAGAAAATGTATGCTGGACTGTTCATAACCGCCAGGAGATGGCATCAACCTAAGTGTCCGTCAGGGATAAATGGATAAAGAAAACATTGTGTATACACACACACACACACACACACACACACACACACACACACACACACACATATACACAATGGAATACTTAGTCATGAAAAAGAGTAAAATCCCGCCCATTCCAACAACATGGATTAAACTGAAGGGCATTATGCTAAGTGAAATCAACCAGAAATATAAAGACAAATATTGCATAATCTCACTCCTGTGGAATCACAATGTGAATCTCATGGAGATAGGAAGTATGGTGGTTACCAGAGACTTGGGAGATTGGGGTACAGGGGCCTAGGATGGTCAGTGGGCACAAAGTTATAGTTAGATAAGAGAAAAGAGCTCTGGAGTTCTATTGCAT
>NW_007248718.1:140687-152463 GCF_000164805.1 Carlito syrichta | reverse complement strand
CTCAGGCAATCCACTCACCTCAGCTTCCCAAAGGCGCGGGATTACAGGCTGAGCCACCGAGCCCGGCCCTATAAAAGTTAATTAATGGTGATGTGCTTTCACATGCTCAATCATTTGAAAACATTTGAGAGTATAACTTAGTAAATTTCTATAATGGTAGAGGTTTACTTGTTGTAAACCTCTCATTGAAAATATTGAAAGATTCCAAAGATATTTTTAAAAGTAAATTATTTATTTGGGTTATTGCTTTTTAAATATATACAACCAAGAAAACTGAATCTCATGGAAAACTAGGTTTATAATGCTTGTTGAAGGTTGCAAGCACCTGGTTTTGGTGTTTGGATCAAGGTAACTATTTTTTAAATAAAAATTTGTTTTTAAATGTTGGTGTGGCCTGCACCTTTAGTCTTAGCTACTCAGGAGGCCGAGGTAGAAGGATTCCCAGAGCCCAGAAGGTCGAGGCTACAGTAAGTCATAAGTGTACCACTGCACTCCAGCTTGACAAAAGAGTGAGACCTCCCCCAATGCAAAAAAACAAACAAAAAACCAAACCAGAAGCCAGAATAAATAGGCTTGCTTAGTAGTAGAACAAGGACTTGGAGCTGGGCTCGGTGGCTCAGCCTGTAATCCCAGTGCTTTGGGAGGCTGAAGTGAGTGGATTGCCTGAGCCCGCGGGTTCGAGACCCACCTGGGCAACTTGGTGAGACCTCATCTCTGCGATAAAATAAAAAATTAGCCGGGCATGGTAGCGCATGCCTGTAGTTCCAGCTACTTGAAAGGCTGAGGCGGAAGGATTGCCGGAGCCCAACAGGTTGAGGCTGTGTTGGCCGGGAGTATGCCACTACACTCCAGTCTGGGTGACAGAGTGAGACTCCAACTCAAAAAAAAAAAAAAAAAAAAAAGAACAAGGACTTGGTTATTTAACATTAAAAAAAAAAGAAAAAAAAAACACGCAATACTCAATAACGTGCTCAACAGAAGATTTCAACCCTATAAAATATTGCTTGTTTACATTTTGCACACTCTAAAGCCATAAAAATAAAATGTTATATGAACAAATGGTTTGTAAGTGATTACTTAAAATCTATGATATACTTTGGATTGAAGTATGCTATCCTAGAGTAAATCTTTGTAGATCCATATCCATTAGCATGAACTAAGGCATTCGCAAAGCAACGTACTTTAATAAATAGCATGAAATACTCAAGCTGAAGTGGAACATTGCAAAGATCTACAATTTTAAGAAATTGTGCTTATTTACATGGATTTTCTGATGCTCTTGTGAAGAATTGAACAGAAGAAAAATACAGTCAGAAAACTATATATTTTGTCTAAAACCAAATTGAATTAACCCTTGTTTATTTTTTCCCTCTTAAGTTAACTGTTTATGTTAAATGACAACAAAAGGAAGTGAGTGAAGGGTCTTGGAGAAGGCAACGTCTCCATCCCCTCAGCAACCACTATAGACAGTTGCTTCTCTCTTGGGAGCTCAGTGTGAGTATACCTATTAACACCCTTTCTGCAGCATTTTGGGTAACTGCTGTCCCATGGGAGGTAGGCCTATCAGGTCAGGCTCAGGCTGAACAAAGGATGGGATCCCATTTCCTTTTTACACGGAACATTAACATTCCTATAATGGACAAAGCGCATGTTGCATCTGAAAATTTGGAACAATGGGACAAGGGCATAATGGAAAAGTGTACTGCTTTCTTGCAAGCCCAGTGATGGAACTGAGGTGGCTCCCCTCTGTCCCCCAGTGAAGAACTCAGTGCACCTCACTGAGAGCTCTTCCAACTGCTTCTATTAGGGGTTATATTTTAGCTCACTATAGGGATATCACATATGACCACCTGATTCAGCTGCAACCAGTTCTCAACTATGGGTGCCTCCTCACAGCCTTAAGGCTGAATCAATCATTCAACCCAAAGAAAAAATACTGGGGGGCGGGGAGTAGCACACCACACCACTAGGTAACATAATAAGCTTCATGAGTCCTCTGACATTCTAGACCCACAGGAGACATGAAAACACACACACACACACACACACACACACACACACACACACAGTAATTGCTATTATAAGAAGCATTTGAGAAAGCCAATGCACAAAGATTCTCTATAACCAAGGAACTCATACAGAGCCTTTACTGAAAGCACCCAGAACCAAAGCTAGACAAGCATAAACTTTATACATTGAAGACATATCCCTAAGAGAAAGAAAGAGAGAAAAGCAATTGAAGAAAAAATTAAAGAAGCAAATTTAACAATACTTTTAAAATGGTCAATTCAGATGAGAAGAGACAAGAAAAATCATCTTGGTAAAATGAAAAACAGAGTTTTTAAACTCCCCCAAAAGACCATACTAACTCTTTAGCAATGGATTCTAACCAAAATAAAATATTTGAAATTCTAGAGATAGAATTTAAAAGGTTGATTATAAATTGCTCAATGATATCCAAGAGAAAGTTGAAAATCAATATAAAGAAGGAAAAAAAACCTATCCAGGACATGAATAAAAAATATCCAAGGAGATAGATATGAAGGGATTGGGGTTCTGGCTTTAGTCTTCTCAAATAGAAAAACTGTCAACTAAAAAGTTTGAATCCTGCAAAATTATATTTCATAAATGAAGGAGAAATAAAGTATTTCTCAGACAAGCTAATGCTAAGGAAGTTGTTACCACTAGATCAACTTTACAAGGAATGCACAAAGAAGTTCTAAGCATTAAAACAAAAGGTTGGAATGTAGCAGTAGAAAAACACTGGAAATTAAAAATCTCAGTTTATAACACAGAGCTAACTGAATGAAGAAAACAAAACAACCAGGTAACAATCAAGATAATGAATGGAACAGTATATCACATATTATTACTAAATTTGAATATAAGTGGTCTAAATGCCCCACTTAAAAGATTCTAGATTGGCAGAATGGACCAAAAACAAACAAATAAAAACACAATGCAAATATCCTCTGCCTTCAAAAGACCCACTTAACTCACAAAGACTCCTATAGACTCAAGAGTAAGAAGGGGGAAAAAATACCTCATGCAAATGGAAACCAATAATGAGCAGAAGTAGCTATTCTTATGTCAAATAAAAGAGACTTTGATTTACAACAGTGAAAAAAGACAAAGAAGGTCATTATATAGTGATGAAGGGGAAAATCCAACAAGTAGATATAACAATTTAAAATATATGTGTACCTAACACCAAAGCTTCCAGCTTTACAAAAACAATTCTATTAGACTTAAGAAAAGAGATAGACAGCAATACAATAAAGGTGGTAGACTTCAACACTCTCTCGACAGCAATAGACAGATCATTAAGGCAAAAAGTCAAGAAGAAAACACTGAACTAAACTGGAATCTAGAACAAATTTACCTAGCACACATACACTGAACAGTCATCCCTAAAACTACAGAATGTACACTTTTCTTATCAGTACCCAAAATGTTTTCCAAGATTGACCATATGATAGACCACAAAACAAGTCTCAATAAGTTCAAAAAATTGAAATCATATTAAATGTCTTTTCTGATCACAGAATAAAACTAGAAATACATTCTGAGAGAGCTAAGATAACCACTGGGGAGTAGCCAACTGGCATCTCTCTTGCAGGGCAGAACAAGAAAGACAAGCCAAGCCACCGGTAGCCACAAGCAACTTTAGCAGACTTGAATGGAGGTAGCACCCTACAATTCCAAAGAAGATTCTTGGAACCCACAGCCTGCAAGGAAGGGAGAGACAGGTGTCTGGCATTAGAGCTCAGAGGCCCCATTTCTACCAGGCACCAGGCTTGTACAGGATTTGTAGTCCTGCCTTTCAGGTAAAAGGGGATGAGTGCTCCTGACAGCTTGTAGGCAAAAAGGGGTGAGTGCTCCTGCCTTTGAGTTTCTCTCCCCACAGCTATGGGTGGCTCTTTAGTCCCACATGGAAAGGAGGTCTGGTTAAGTCACAGAGGCATGCTGCTGGAGCTCATGTGGAGCTGGGAACACACCTCAGCTCCAGATGTCTACACCAATCAACCCCCAAGAGTGCATTCCCCACCAACAGTGCTTGGCAGTTTGCTCCCAGGCTGTTAAAGCTCACCAGCCAGCTGCGCTAGCTCAGTGCCTGTTGCCAATCTCTGGCAGCCAGTTCTCCCCACACTAGGAAGGTCAGTTTCACTCACCTAAAGGGCAGGTCCTGCTGTGGCAAGGACTCTACTGCTTTTAAGTTCTGAGGTGGGGAGTGGGGCATTGTGAAAGGCACCTGGAAGCTCTGTTTCCCGGGAAGGAGTGTTTGTGGGCTGTGGAAGACACCAAAACTCTGGCAGTGCTGCAAGCAGCCAAGGGTCTATCTGCCCATCTGATTCCCATAAAGACCTGGCAACTGGGAATCAGAAAGCAATCTGGTTGGCCTGTCCACAAGAAAAACTTAGGAGCGGAAACACACTTTGAGTTCTGAGCACAGTCCAGCAACAGTGGTGGAGGGGGAGTAGCTGCCCCTCTCTCTTTCCCTTTGTGAACTATTTTAAATGGCAGAAAAGGACATAGAGCATCCACACTGTATCTAACTGCAAAACCGCAAGAATAAAAAACAATAAAAAGAGAAGAGTTGGATCTCACAAATGAGGAAGAACCAGTGGGAAAACATCAGCAATTCTTAAAGAGGCATCACCTACAAAATCACCTCCTAGTCCCCAAATAATAGAATTAATTCAGAATGATCTATCTCAGATGACAGACACAGAAGTCAGACAATGGATAGCTAAAGTGGTTAAGAAAAACCATGAGAAGTTAGAGGCAAAGATCATCCAGGCAACAAAAGCAATGCAGGAAATGAAAGTTGAGGCAGCCAATATAAGAACGGTCCAATTTGAAATCCTGGAAATGAAGAATTCTTTCCTGGAATTTCAAAACGCAATGACAGACCTAGGGAGCAGAATTGACCAGGCAGAGAAAGAAATCTCAGAACTTGATTATCAAAATATTGAATTAGCTCATTCTGACAGAAAAAGGGAGAGGGATAAAGGGCTCAAAAAGAATGAGTAAAGCTTACAGGAGGTGTGGGAGTGTGTAAAAAGATCAAATCTATGTTTCAATGACATCCTTGAAACAAAAGGGAAAACTGAGAACAACCTGGAAAAAGCCTTCCAAGAGGTAATCCAATAAAATTACATGAGAAGACCATCCCCAAGACACACAGTAATCAGTCTCCACAAGGTAAGAATGAAAGAAAAAAATTCTAAAGGCAGCTAGAAAGGACAGATCACCTACCAAGGACTCATCAGAATTGCAGCAGATACCCTATAATTCAGAAAGAAGTCCCATCTTTAACACTCTTAAAGGTAAGCAATTTAAACCAATAATTTCCTGCCCCACCAAGCTAAGTTTCATTAATGATAGAGAATTTAATTCCTCTGAGAATATGCTACCTTGAGATTAGCCCTTCAGGAGATACTTAAAGTTCTGAGCACAGAAATGAAAGAATGACTTCACTCACTGCAAAAGTCCAGGCAAGCACAGAGTTAATAAAGCATATAGGTTGCTAACAAAATTTTAAAAAAAGAAAAGAAAAAAAAGCAACCTCTTAAGAGCATTATAACACATTATAACAGGGATAAACCCTCACATATCAATAATTAACTTGAACATGAATGGATTAAATGTACCAAAAATAGGCATAGAGTAGAAAACTAGATAAAGAAATATGATCCAACATTCTGCTATCTCCAGAAAATTCAACTCGCTGCAAAAGATATCCACAGGTTCAAGGTAGAAGGCTGGAAAATGACCTTCCAAGCAAACAAAAAAGAGCAAGGGTAGTTATTCTTATATCAGACAAAACAGACTTCAAACCAATTAATGTTAAAAACAACAAGAAAGGACACTACATAATGATAAAAGGCTCCATACACCAGCAATAAATATTCATATGCAACCAACACAGGAGCACCTGGTTTAATAAAAACAATTATTACATAAACTAAGAGAAGACATAGATATTCACACAGTCATAGCTGGCAACTTCAACACCCTACTAACAGCCTTAAACAGATCATCAGGTAAAAAATCATCAAGCAGATCCAGAATTTTAACTCAACACTTGACCAGTTGGACACACCATACAACATTCCACCCAACAACCACAGAGTATATGTTCTACTCATCCTCACATGTTACATAATCCACAATTGATCACATTCTCAGTCATAAAGTGTGAACAAATTTCAAAAGACTGAAATAATTTCAAGCATCTAAAAATAAATATCACCAACAAGAATCCCCCCAAACACAAAAATACATGCCCCTGAATGACTTTTAGGGCAAACAGAAATCAATAAAGAAATAAAAAGATTTCTAGAATCAAATGAAAACAAAGGCACAACATATCATAACTCTGGGATATCATGAAAGTGATGTTGAGAAGGAAGTATATAATACACATACATGTCAAAAAAAGAGAAGGATCACAAGTAAACAGCCTAATATCACACCTAAAGGTGCTGGCAAGAACAATTAAATCTTAAATTTGGTAAAAAATCCATATTATTAAGATAAAGTCACAATTGCAGAAAATAGCCAAAAATATCATAGAAAGGATCAACAAGACAAAAAACTGGTTCTTTGAAAGGAAAAATAAGATTGATAGACACCCTTGGCCAGATTGACTGAGAGATAGATAGATAGAGAGAGAGAGAGAGAGAGAGAGAGAGAGAGATAGTCTTAATAAACACCTCTCAAAGAAATTAAAGATGATACAAACAAATGGAAAAACATCCCATGCTCATGAATTGGAAGAAAAAATGTTGTCAAGAAGTGCAACCTATCCAAGGCTATCTACAGATTCAATGCAATCCCTATCAAATTGTTAATGTCACTTTTTACAGACCTAGAAAAGACAATTCAGAAATTCATATGGAAGCAGAAAGAGCAGGAATAGTCAAAGCAGTTCTCAGCAGAAAGAACAATACTAGATGCATCACACTTTCAGACTTTATTACAAGGCTGCAGTAACCAAAATGGTACGGTACTAGTACAGGAATAGGCATATATATATATCAATGAAACAGGATAGAGAATCTAGAAATGAAGTAAAAACATGGTCCTCTAACCAACTCCTCTTTGACAAAACCATCAATCAAACTTTGGGGAAAGGAAACCATATTTAGCAAACAGTGCTGGGGAAACTGGCTAACCACAGGCTGAAGAATGAAACTGGACACCTACCTATCACCATATATAAAAATCAACTCAAAATGGATCAAGGATTTAAATACAAAACCTCAAACTATGAAAATTATAAGAAAATGTAGGAAACATCCTCCTGGACATTGGAGTAGACAATGAACACATGGCCAAATCCTCAAAAACAAGTGTAACAAAAGCTAAGCTAGACACATGTAATCTTATTAAACTGAAAACTTTTTGCATAGCAAAAGAAACCATCAAGAGAGTAAAGAGACATCCTACGGAATGGGAAAAAATATTTGCAAGCTATGCATCTGACAAAGGCCTAACATTCCGGATCTATAAGGAACGCAAACAAATAGAAAGGAAAAAACAATCAATCTAATTAAAAAGTAGACAAAGGACGTGAACAGACACTTCTCAAAGGATGACTTACAAGCAACCAACAAACACATGAAAAAAATGCTCAGCCTCTCTAATCATGAGAGAAATGCAAATCAAAATTTCAATGGAATATCACCTAATGTCTGTAAGGATGGCTATCATTAATACATCAAAAAACAACAGGCGCTGGCATGGCTGCAAAGAAAAGGGTTGCTTCTACACTGTTGATGGGCTTGTAAGCTAGTTCAACCTCTATGGAAAGCAGTGTGGTGATTTCTCAAAGAACTGAAAATTGAGCTTCAGTGCAATCCAGCAATCCTTCTCCTGGATATACCGCAAGGAACATAAGTCACTCTACCAAAAAGACACTTGCACACACATGTGTGTTGCCACACTATTCACAATAGTAAAAACATGGAGCCAACCCAGATGCCTATCAAAAATGTACTGGATAAAGAAAATGTGGTACATACACATGATGCAATATTATGCAACCATAAAGAAGAACATAATCACGGCCTTCACAGCAACTTGGATGCATCTGGAGACTATCATACTAAATGAACTATCACAGAAACAAAGAATTGAATACCCCATGTTGTAACTCAAAAGTGGGCCCTGATCACTGGTCACACTAGCACAACAGAGGAATCAGCAGATGCTGGACTTTGCTTGGGACAGAGGAAGGGACTATGTGGCAACACGCTGGGTACCTGGTCCACTTACTGAGGGAGAGTGGGCCAGCTAGAAGCCCAAACTTCACCTGCATGCAACCTTCTTATGTAGTAAGTCCCCACTTGTACCACACAACTTTAAAACTAAAATAATAATAATAATAAAAAGAATTAATGTAGAGGACATATCTGGTTTGCTCCAATGTCAAAAAGAAAGATAAGAAACAAAAAGAAAGAAAGAAATTTCAAGAGGACCTCTCAAAACCAAATAACTACATGGAATTAAACAATCTACTCCTGAGTAATTATGGATCAAAAATGAAATCAAGATGGAAATCTAAAAAATTCCTAGAAATAAATGACACTACCACCACAAATTATCAAAATCTCTGGGATGCAGCCAAAATTGTGCTTAGAGGAAAATTAATATTGCTTAAGGTCTACATTAAAATGACTGAAAGATCACATATTGACAACATAACATCAACCTCAAGACACTAGAAAAACAATAACAAATAAAACCCAAGGTAACAGAAGAAAATAAATAACAAAGATCAGAATAGAATTAAACAAAATTGAAAAAAAGAAATAAAAGATCAATAAATAAATTTGGTTCTTTGAAAACATAAACAAAAGCAATAACCCACTAGCTAGATTAATTAAGAAAACAAGAGAGAAGCTTCAAATTAGCTCAATCAAGAATAAATATGGAGATATTACAACTGATACGATGGAAATACAAAAGATCATACAATTGTTATAAGAACCTCTATGTAAACAATGATTTTAAACAATGATCAAATTCCTGGAAACATACAACACCCCACAACCTTAAATCCTGAAAATGTCAATAATGAGTAGTGAGTTTGAATCAGTAATTAATAGTCTCCCAACACAAAAAACCTAGGACCTGAGGGATTCACAGCTGAATTCTACCAGACTTTCAAAGAAATGGTACCTATCTTACTGAAACTAGTCTATAATATTGAGAAGGAAGGAATTCTCCCTAACTCATTATTTGAAACCAGTACCACCCTGATACCAAAGCCAGAAGACACAACAACAACAACAAAACTACAGATCAATATTCCCAGTGATCACAGAGGCAAAAATCCTCAACACATTACTAGCAAACTGAATCAACAGCACATCAATAATAACAATAATAATAATAATAATAATTCACCATGATCAAAGGTGTCTTATTGCAGGGATGCAAAGGTAGTTTAACATTCACAAATTAATAAACATGACCCAACACATAAAAACAATTAGAAGTAAAAATTATATGATTGCTTAAATGGACACAGATGAAGCATTCAATAAAACTCAGCATCCCTTCATTGTAAATATCCTCAGCAAAATAGGCATAGAAGGAACATACCTCAAAATAATAAAAATCTACAATGAACCCACAGCCAATATCATATTGAAGGGGGAAAAGTTGAAAGCATTACCCCTGAGAAGTAGAACAAGAATGAACACTTTCATTACTTCTATTCGACATTGTACTGATCATCCTTGTCAGAGCAATCAGGCAAGAGAAATAAATAAAGGATATTCAAATTGGAAAAGGAGAAGTCAAACTATCTCTGTTTGCCAATAAGATCTTATATGTAGAAAATTCCAAAAACGCCTCCAAAAGACTCAAGGACTTGATAAATGAATTCAATAATGGCCCAGGTTACAAAATCAACACACAAAAATCAGAAGCATTGTTATACAGCAATCACAAAAAAGTTGAGAATCAAATCAAGAACTCAACCCCATTTACAATAGCTGCAACACAAAGCAAAACAAAAACCCTAGGACTGTATTTGACAAAGGAGGTGAATGATCTCTACAAGAAGATGAAAGAAATAGCAGAAGACATTAACAAATGGAAAAACATCCCTTGCTCATGGATTAGAAGAATCAACATGGTTAAAATAACCATACTACCCAAAGTAATCTGCACACTCAGCATAATCCCTATCAAACAACCAACATCATTTTTCACAGACACAGAAAAATAAATCCTAAAATTCCTATGGAACTCCAAAAGAACCCAATTAGCCAAAGCAATTCTATGCAAAAAGAACAAAGCTGAAGGCATCATATTACCCAACTTCAAATTATACTACAAGGTGATAGTAACTGAAACAACAGGGTACTAGTGAAAAAGCAGGCATATGGACCAATAAGAAAGAATAGAGAATTCAGAAATAAACTAAAATACCTACAACCAAACTGATCCTTGACAAAACAAACAAAACATACACTGAGGAAAGGACATCTTATTCAACAAATGGTGCTGGGAAAATTTTATGATCCCATGTAGAAAAATGAAACTGGATTGCTCTCTCTCACCATATACAAAAGTTAACTCAAGATGAATTAAAGACTTAAATGTCAGGTCTGAAACCAAAAAAATCCTAGAAGCAAGCCTAGGAAAATTCTTCTCAATATTAGTCTAGGCTAAGAACTTATGGCTAAGACCCCAAAGCAAAAATAAACAGTTGAGACTTAATTAAACTAAAAAGCTTTTGCATAGCAAAATAAATAATCAACAGGTTAAATAGGCAACCTCCAGAATGGGAGAAAATATTCCAAACTATACATCTAACAAAGGACGCAGTATCTAAAATCTACAAAGAACTCAAACAAATCAGCAAGAAAATAAAATAAAACAATAGAAAACTCCACAAAAATAAAAAACCAAATAACCCCATTGAAGGTGGACAAATGACATGAAGAGGCTTCTCTCAAAAAAAGATATAGAAAATGGTCAACAAAAATATGAAAAAGTTCTCAACACTAGTTATCAGGGAAATGCCAATTAAAACCACAATGATATACCACCTTACATCAGTCAGTCAGAATTTCAAAAACAAAAAACAGTGAATGTTGGCATGGATGCAGTGAATAGGAAATGCTTATACACTGTTGGTGTAATGTAAATTATACAACCTCTGTGGAAACCAGTATAGAGGTTTCTCAAAGAAAGAAGATCTATCATTTGATCTAGCAATCCCACTACTTGGTATCTATCGACCTGTACTCGCAATGTCTATTGCAGCAAAATTCACAATTGTTAAGATGAGGAATCATCCTAAATACTCGTCAACTGATCAGTGGCTAGAGAAAACGTGAGACACACACACACACACACACACACACACACACACACACACACACCCCCATGGAATACTATTCAGCCCTAAAAACAAATGAAATTATGCCTTTTGCTGCAACTTGGATGGAACTGAAGATCGGTATCCTAAATTCATTTATAAGTCTGAGGTAAGCTGTGGGTCTACAAAGGCATATTGAAAATATGTGAAAGGAGGCGAGTGAGAAAAGGCGAGGGATGAGAAATCTCCTATCGGGTACAACGTGCACTACTGGAGTAATGGGTATTCTTAAAATCCAGGCTTCTTCACCAATATACAATGCATCCATGCAACTAAAAACCATTTGTAGCCGGGCTCGGTGGCTCAGCCTGCAATCCCACGCCTTTGGGAGGTTGAGGTGAGTGGATTGCCTGAGCCCGCGGGGTCGAGACC